>NC_056735.1:1173969767-1174009767 GCF_019279795.1 Protopterus annectens
GAAACCAAAGTAAAGATCTGCAAATTACACATGGAAAAGACAGACAGATATACTCCCAAAATAGCCTAGGCCACCAAGAACAAGCATTTACATTTAAATCTAGACTTTACGCTGACAATGTCTGCAATAAAACAAAAAAAACTAAGTAAAACATGAACAGCAGTTACTGTTTATATCTAGGTAAAATAATGTGTCTTCTCATAGAAAACACACAGAATACATATACACAGATTGCACCGTCCACCTAAATTACCCCCTATGATTTAAATCTCTTCTTATTAGTAAAAGAAAACACTGATTGCAGTTACCCAGTGAGAAACCTGGATTCATGGTTATTTGCCAAAGCTTTTTCTCTTATGGACATTGCAGTGAAAAAAACAATCACTGAAGACCCTTTCAGCAAACAAGGCTTTAAGCTTATTTTGCAGGAGGCAATCCCCCCTGCCCCATGGGGAGGGGGGATCCTGCACCCCCCCAAAACATATATACCAACTCCATAGTCACAACAGTGGAGAAAGAGCAATATTTTCTTCGTTGAAAGTGACTTTCAGTGCTAAAGCTGCCATTCTGTTGTCAATCCGACAAACAACATTTTGCACAAACACGTGTTCCCAGAAAATGGTATAACTGGGAAAACAAACCTAGCTATCTATGTTAACTAAAATGACATAAGTAAAACATAATTAAGAAACTTAAAAGGAGTGTAGTGAACAGTAAACTAATAAACGAAGAATCACCACACACTTCGAAGGAAAACCCCAATAAGGTCCAAAACGCTGTTTAATGTCCAAGCACAAATACAAGTTCCAACACTTTAACGCTGACAAACTGCAAAAACATGCTTATGATCAACAGCTGTTTATATATACACACCCATTATAAATTAAACATCAAATCAGCTTAATTAACCAATACACTTGCAGGCTTAGAGGTATTCACAAAAGTAGATATTAACCCTTCTGTTCCTCATAGGAACCGACAGACTGTGAAATGTTTTCGTAGTAATACTATACCAATATACAAGTCGTGATTACACATTCAATGACATCAACAATATAAAAGTTCAAAATGTAAAAACTTCTTTCAAGACTTCATTAAAACTTCTTAAAAAACTAAAAAACATATATATTGTGTACAAAAAATACATAGATCATGTAAAATAGCACCATCTTGTGGACAAAATAAATAGTTCCAATGAAAATTAAAAATTAAAAATTAAACTGCAAAAGTTTTACCTAATATCGTAGCTACAGAGGTGTTGTGGTTAAAATTGTTTAACTAAAACTCATAACCACAAAAGTTAAAATGATAAGTAGAACATAGAGTAATATATGGTGGGTCCACTATAACTTGGCAGATCTCATTTTTAGTACTGGCCCTAGGGAAATCATATCATTAAGTCCCGGTATTCTGTTAGCTTCCAAAGTGAGTTGCCAGTATAATTCCTTATATTCCACTAAGGTCTCCCACATACCACCCCTAGGGTCTGGTGGTACTACTTCTAATACAAAAAATGAAAAACTACTTTGTTTACAATACAAACCATGTTTGTATAGTGCATTTGTCTCTTTCTTGTTTTTAATCTCATATAGATGTTCAGAATCTTTGTTTCAGTTGTCTTTCACATTTACCAACATAGAATGATAGACATGCCCTGCATGTAGCTAGGTAAACTACTCCTTTGGTGCTACAATTGGCACAATTGTGGTGATTCTTCGTTTATTAGTTTACTGTTCACTACACTCCTTTTAAGTTTCTTGGTTTTGGTTGGTTTACTTCGTTGGTTATGGCCTCGGGTTCGACGCAAAAGAGTACTGAGATGGGCGAGCTTCGTAAGCTCATAGGACAACTTACTCAGCTTATTGGCTTACTCACGCCAGTGAGCCAATCTATGATTTCGCTTCTCTCTTCACGTTCTGGGTTTAACAACCAGGAAGCTGCAAAAGGAAACCAGGTACGAGACAGTAGGGCGGACAGTATGGACGAAAACGATGGGAATGTCTTGTTGGACAAAAATACTTCTTTGAACAGTTTGGATGACTTTCCACATATTACGCTTTTGAATGGAAGGGATAGTAACATACCAAAGGAACAAAGGGTTACTAACAAACGCAATATTCCTGATACAGGTGTGGCAGCAGGTACTACTTCAACAGGTACTGACAGACAGTTGTCTGATATTCTTAAAACTAAATTTGCATTTTCTAAGAAACTTTGTAACTCCGCTGTACATAGCAATTACAACAGTATGTGTGGAGATTTGGACTATTATCTTCACAAATACAAGATGTTGGACATTGATAATGCATACTTGAAACATTGTTTGGATTTAAATATTGTGCCTAAGGGCTTAAGAGTGTGTAAATACCCCAACAATGTTGTTGAGGGGACAGATTTTTATTATGATTTGCACAAAGCATTTGACCAATGTGGATTTAATATTATGACAGCTATTATTAAGAACAATGAAGGGGAGATGAGCAAATTGTTTGACAAAATAGAATGTATTAACAAAGCTATTACCAGTGACCTATTGTTTAAGGTAGAAGACAACAAAAACAAGTATCAGGACCTTTTGAAGAATATTGAAATTAAATGTATAGAGGTACACAACAGAAAGGTAGGAAAGATTGACAGAGATACCAGGGAATACAAAAGTAAGACACATTACCCTAAGCCCAAAAGATGGACTAATACACGAAGGCAGCAAAGGTTTGAAGAACCTAATGAGGTAGATCAGGGTGATGAGGTGTTCTACAATGAACACGAAACAGCTGATGCTGAATTCCCCCCACTAAGAAGATCAGAGAGGATTATGGAAATGAGACCAGTTATATACAATTAAAAAAACTACCAACGATCAGGGTGGGGATACAAGGAAAAGAACAAAACGAGATGGAATTAGTTGATTGCATCACGCAGGAGGGAAATAAATGGACTTGTAATGACTTCAATGTTTTCAATTATTCAGACATAAGTATAGACAAAGATATGTTTGAACTTTTTTCAAAAGGTTTTGGTTTCATTCCTAATTTAAGGAAGAATTTGTTCAGGTTATTAGTGGATTTAAAAATGTTTCTGAGAAAGAAAAACGTAGACATTATTCTAGAAGGGAAAACAAACAACTATCAACAGGACCAACTAGTTAGGCCTAGTACGTTTAATCCACCTTTGCACCCCCAGTTGAGAAACTTTGAGTTGATTGTAGAGAAAGAATTAAGGACTGAGTTAAAACAAGATTTTGTACAACCTAATTTGACTAAGCAGCAAAATCAAATCCTCAAAGATCTAAGCAACAATGAAAATCTAAGGGTCATGAAGCCTGATAAGGGTGGGGGTGCTGTCCTGATGGAACAAATTATATACGAAGGAAAAATGATGGAAATACTTAATGATACCAAGAAATATTCTAGGATTTCTAAAAATGAAATCAACATATCTTACAGGAACATCCAGACAACTTTGAATGATTTACTACTAGAAGGTCTTATAGATATCAAAACTTATAAGTTTCTACATGTGGAAAAACCTAAAGTTCCTTCCATATTTGGTATCCCCAAAGTGCATAAGGACCTCTGTGACCCTCCTTTAAGAGTTATTGTATCAGCTGAAGGTTCCGTTACAGCACCTTTGGCAAAATTTGTGGATACCAAAACAAAAGGGCTTGTGTTAAACAATGTGAATATTTTTCAGGACTCATGGGATTTCCTTAGAAGATTACAACCAAAATTATACAAAGAAAGTATTTATTTTGGCACGCTGGATGTAGTGGATTTATTTACCAGCATACCTCACGATGTAGGTATGGAGTGGTTTGAGGAGATGTTGACAGATTACAAAGAAATCACTCACAATGAGTTTCGAACTATTTTGGTATTAATGGAACTGGTGTTAAAAAATAATTTTATTTTTTTCCAGGGAGAATACTTTAAACAAGAAAAGGGAGTTGCCATGGGTGCACACTGTGCCCCTACTTTCGCCAATATAGTAATGGCTTATTGGGAAAACAGATATCTAATAGAATCCCCATACAATAGTCTATGGTCATTGTATGGGAGATTCTTAGACGACCTTTGCTTTTTATGGTTAGGTAATGAAATTCAATTTGAAGAATTTACTGAATTTTTGAAGCAGACAACTAGTTTTCTGGATTTTACTAATAAATTTGACAACACTGAGCTCTTTTATTTGGATGTAGATATAAAGAAAATCAACGGCCATTTTGTATCCAGAATTTATAGAAAGGACACCTTTTCAAACTCCTATTTGCATTTCACTAGTTCTCACCCACTACACCAGAAGAAAAGTGTATTAAAAGGACAATTTGTTATGGTGTGTAGGATGACTTCTGATGATGAAATGTTCAACAGTGAGGTTGAAATATTGAAAAGGTTTTTCTTAAATAGGGGCTACACAAGTGATTTAATTGATGCAACATCCAAGTTGGTCACTGATGAAAGAAGTGGTAGGTTTGCACCTATACTGGGGAAAATTAATATAGATTTAAACAAGGAATCCAGGAACAAAAAGGATACAAGAAATTTTAGTTCAGGTTTCGTGACAACTTATGATTGACAATCAGGCACAGGAGAGTTATGAATAGAGAATGGATCAAGTTCTCTAAGTTTTCTGACTTGAAACACACTTTTTTGATGATCCCCTCATTCATACTTATCGAAAAGGGAAAACTATTAAAATTTTTCTTGAAAGTGGTTTCAATAAGAGGCAGCAATTGAAGTCTACTAGAGGAAAGACTGGCTTATATCAATGTGGGAGATGTAAATATTGCACCTACCTTACAACTGGTAACACATTTTATTTGGAGACTAGAGACAAAAATATATTTTTAAATACTTATGCCAATTGTAGCACCAAAGGAGTAGTTTACCTAGCTACATGCAGGGCATGTCTATCATTCTATGTTGGTAAAAGTGAAAGACAACTTAAACAAAAAACAAAGAACATCTATATGAGATTAAAGCAAGAAAGAGACAAATGCACTATACAAACATGGTTTGTATTGTAAACAAAGTAGTTTTTCATTTTTTGTATTAGAAGTAGTACCACCAGACCCTAGGGTGGTATGGGAGACCTTAGTGGAATATATAGGGAATTATACTGGCAACTCACTTTGGAAGCTAACAGAATACCGGGACTTAATGATATGATTTCCCTAGGGCCAGTACTAAAAATGAGATCTGCCAAGTTATAGTGGACCCACCATATATTACTCTATGTTCTACTTATCATTTTAACTTTTGTGGTTATGAGTTTTAGTTAAACAATTTTAACCACAACACCTCTGTAGCTACGATATTAGGTAAAACTTTGCAGTAGTTTAATTTTAATTTTAATTTTCATTGAACTATTTATTTTGTCCACAAGATGGTGCTATTTTTACATCTATGTATTTTTTTGTACACAATATATATGTTTTTTAGTTTTTTAAGAAGTTTTAATGAAGTCTTGAAAGAAGTTTTTACATTTTGAACTTTTATATTGTTGATGTCATTGAATGTGTAATCACGACTTGTATATTGGTATAGTATTACTACGAAAATATTTCACAGTCTGTCGGTTCCTATGAGGAACAGAAGGGTTAATATCTACTTTTGTGAATACCTCTAAGCCTGCAAGTGTATTGGTTAATTAAGCTGATTTGATGTTTAATTTATAATGGGTGTGTATATATAAACAGCTGTTGATCATAAGCATTTGTTTGCATTTCTGAGGAAGTAATACGATCTAAAAGCGTGTTTTTGCAGTTTGTCAGCGTTAAAGTGTTGGAACTTGTATTTGTGCTTGGACATTAAACAGCGTTTTGGACCTTATTGGGGTTTTTCCTTCGAAGTGTGTGGTGATTCTTCGTTTATTAAAACATAATTAAATTATAAAACTAATAAAACCAGACATATCAGTAAATGTACTGAAAGTACAAAAGGTATATATTGATAATTCAAAGTCATCGGATAGGCAGTCATTTCATAAAACCATGCAGAAATTGCCAAGAGCTCTATTTGCTAGAAACTTAGGCAGTAATGTAGTCCATAGAAGTAGACGG
Organism: Protopterus annectens; assembly: GCF_019279795.1. Taxonomy (NCBI): domain Eukaryota; kingdom Metazoa; phylum Chordata; order Ceratodontiformes; family Protopteridae; genus Protopterus; species Protopterus annectens. The sequence continues at coordinate 1,173,975,829 of NC_056735.1, forward strand.
AAGGCTTTCCCTGAGTCTATGGCACAAGATATTTCATGAATCGTTCTTTCACTCCCTCTTTCTCTTTTTATCTCACACACGTAAGATCATGCTAGTGTGCACTACACAAACACTGACATACACAAACACACACACACAGACACTCATTGTTTGATTATGGATAATTCATAACTGTTGTGGCATATTTTTCTTATACCTCTTATTCTCTTTACAATTTCAGTTAAGTACAGGCTGCTATTAAACTGGAACCATACCTGCTCAAAATGAATGAATGAATGAAAGAAAGAAAGACTGAATGAATGAATGAATGAATGAATGAATGAATGAATGAATGAATGAATAAGTGAGTGATGTGAATTGTGGCCTGTAGGGCTAAATTAATAAGTGATTAATCTATAAATGGTAGTGTGTTGAGGAATCTTATTTGGCTATTTATTTATTGTTGTGTGTTTGGAGCTGATATTAATGAATGTTATAAATGTTGTGTATGATTTTTGTAATGGAGGAATGAATGCATGAGTGCAGGTGTGTGTGTATATGTGTGTGTGTGTTTGAGTGTGTGTGTGTGTGTGTGTGTGTGTGTGTGTGTGTGTCTGTCTGTGTGTGTGTGTGTGTGTGTGTGTGTGTGTGTGTGTGTGTGTGTGTGTGTGTGTGTGTGTGCATGTGTATGTAAAGTGGAGAAACATAGTAGTCACCTTAGGTTAAGTTTGGAAATATTACTACAGCTGCATAAACTTAGCAATTCCACGAGTACAAGTGTGGTTGATTAAAGGGGAGGAAAAATTTAGTGGCCACATTAAGTTAACTGCAGAAATATTTGTACAAGTCCTTAAACTTCATCAGTTTAAACTGTGGACACATAATCTCAGTCTACAAGCCACCCACAGTTAAAAGCTATGGGTTTTTGAGCATATGACATAAAATATTTATATGCTGTGGGTTCCCTTCTCAGATATATGTATATTTATATGTGTGTGTGTATACAGAGATCTATATAGATAGATATGTATATACATATGCATATACATGTATATATATATATATATATATATATATATATATATATATATATATATATTCACTTCAGAAGCTCGAATTACCAAAATCTCGAACACCAAATAACCAAAACTAAAAGATCGAGATTCGGAAACTCGAACTTCTGAAGCGAAACCAACAAATAAAAAAAAAAACACAAACCTTGCTTTTGCAGGGGGGCAAAGCCCCTGCATTTCTATGGGGCTGTGCCCCCCACACCCCCCCTACTTAAATATACCAACTCCAAGATCGCGCTACAGTGGGGAGATGGGAAATCTCCTGTCTTGCACTGTATGTGGAAGTGCAAAACGGGAGATTTCTCATTTCCTGTCAACACCGCAAATCAAATAAAACATTACATACACACAGAGCATATAACAATACTTGCCTCTGTGTGCACGTAAAGTATTAAGATAAGTAAACTCTTATTTTTAAACACTACACATATTTGATTTACTGAAATCTCGATCATATGGTCTCAACCATATGAAATTTGAGATTTCAGTAATTCGATTATGTGAAGTGTTTCCACATATATATATATATATATATATATATATATATATATATATATATATATATATATATACATATACATGTACATATACATATACATAACTAAATCCTGAACAGCAAAAAAAAAAAAAAAAGAAAGAAAAAAATCTTTACCAAAACCTAATCTACCCTAAAAACGGACTCACACCCAGGCACAGACCGAACAATGCCATCGGTTATAATCTGTCTGAATAGTGGTGCTATTAGGAAAAGGGTTTCTCAGAAGGTAAAGTACAGGGCTGGTCAGGGGCAGAGACAGGATTAGGGTTATCACACATAAGTAAGGATGAGCAGGGGGGTTATGTGTGCTAATCCTAACCTCATCTCTGCCCCTAACCTCAACCCTGTATTTTACATTCTGAAAAACCTTTTCCCTAACAGTACCAATACATAAGACAGTCACAGACACTATGCACACAAAAACACATACACATCACTAAACCTATCCCCTTACCTAGCCCTTACTCTAACCCTAATCCACAAACACCCTCAGACACACTCCCACCATACCTCTCAACTCTCCAGATTTTTGCAGAATGTCCAGATTTCTGCCTGATATTTTTGCTCTGTCCCTCATAAAATGTGTGGTCTTCTGGCAAATTCTTGAGGATTGGAGTCACTAAATAATAACATACATTTCAGTTTCAGATTTAATATCATTCAAAAATGCATGCTAAAGCAAAGTCCTTTATTCTATAAAGTTCCTAAATACCCTTCAAAAATGCATGCTAAAGCAACACCCTTTATCTATCAAGTTTATAAGTTTATAAGACCAATATTTAAAATCTGTCCCTATTTTTAGGCCTTTATCCTCCCATTATTTTGGCTTTGTCCAGATTTCTTGGGCAAAGAGGTTGAGAGGTATGACTCCCACCCCAATACCAACCAATTTACCTCTTTTGGCAAAACATGAGTTCGGCAACATGCACGTAAAGTTCAAACACTACAGAGTTCATTTGGCTGAGCAAATAAACATTTGACCGAATGAACTGTTAATATATATGCAGATATACATACATTATATATATATATATATATATATATATATATATATATATATATATATATATATATATATATATATATCTATATATATATATATATATATATATATATACATATGTATATATACACATTGAAAGGCATGCATAGTATGTTGTCAGAAGAGGACACATATACAAACATTACCTACAAGGAAGTGCTGCAGATTATCAATATGGTTCATGAAACACTCTATGACTTGGCTATGTGCCGTCAAGTTAGTCAGGATATTTACAACTTTTTATATATAGAGTTTCCCACCATACCTATTATCAAGGGCCTTCCCAAAATCCATAAAGAGGTCATTCCTATTCCTTATAGACCCATTGTGTCAGGTGATAATTGGGTGACAGCCAATATATCGAAGTTTGTGGAAGATCTATTAAGACCAGTGGTTGATCAGTTTCCAACTATATTAAGAGATACATATGACCTCCTTGATATCGTCAGGGATGTCAAGCTAGACACGAACCATCAATATATGTTGATCGTGTTAGATGTTAAAAATTTGTTTACATCAATACCCAATACAGAAGGGATAGAGTATATTAGAGAGCTTCTAAGTAAGGAGACCACCTTTAGCAATGACAGAACCATTTTGGTTTGCCAACTACTAGATCTTATTCTAAATAATAATGTGTTTTTGTTTGGTGATAGGTATTATGCACAGAAATGGGGGGTAGCCATGGGCACCCCCTGTGCTAATACCTACGCTAACCTGGTTGTTCTATGGTGGGAGAAGCTGTACTTATTTAAACATGAAAACTTTAAACATATTAAATTGTACAGACGCTTTGTAGACGATATCATTATCATTTGGGAAGGTGCCTTGTCACTGTTTGAAGCTTTTTGGAATTATCTCGAAACTACTAGTAGCTTTTTGAGATTCACCAAGGAGTCTTCCAGTACTCACATCAATTTTCTTGATGTGACACTTAGTTTTACTTCTGATGGAGGAATTGTTTCTTCATTATATAGAAAACCAATGTGGCGCAATTCGCTACTTTACTTTGACAGCATGCACCCCAGACATGTGTTCCAGGGGATAATAAAGAGTCAATTCCTTAGGATCTTGAAAATATGCAGTGAAGAGAAAGATTTAATTAGGGAGGCACAAATATTAGAAGACCTATTTTTAGATAGAGGGTATGATCCAGTAATGGTCAGCAACATTAAATTTGACACATTAAAACAAAGAATATCTGTGGAACCACCTAGATTAGGAACAACAAAAAACTATGCTGTTTATTGTCACAACAAAGTGAAGTCCTCTTGCAGTAATCCTGTAAGATATGTGACAACTTACACCAGTGATATTAATAGAATACAAGAGGTCATTAGAAACAATTGGCGCATATTGATTACAGATACAAGTACAGGAGATCTGCTAGGCAAGAATCCAGTTTTTCTGTATAAGAATAGTAAAAATCTAAAGAGGATCTTGTGTGGTGACTTACATACTGCAATTGATGGCACCAGAATGACCTCTAGTAAATTCACTTCACACAAACTAGGTACGTTCCCATGTTATTGTTGTAACAGATGTAGCTACATCACAAAGGAACAACCATTTGAACATCCAACAATGGAATATGTATTCAAACCTTATTTTTTTGCTAATTGCAATACTAGTAATGTCATATACCTTGCTACCTGCATTAAATGCAATGCGTTTTACGTAGGTTTAACTAAAAGGAAATTACAGGAGCGTATCTATAACCATCTATATGACATTAAGAGGAAAATAGATACAAATGCATTAGCCAAACATGTTATTGACTTTCCATCACACTCTTTCACGTTTAGAGTGTTGCAAATAGTTGTTGCTAACGCTAGGGAAGGCAATAAGGAAAATAATCTAGCTATGAATGAATTACATTGGATACTGAAACTAGGAGCCCATTTGACACCAGGGATTAATAGCTCAGTCTCCTTAAAACCGGCCTTGTTTTCTAGATAGATAATTCTCTTTTTCATATTATTGAAGCAGTTAGTGATAGACACATATAGATATATTTGATGGGTTTTATACTTAATACATGGTCTGTCCTATTTTTACAGTTTACCATGTGTTATTTTATGACTCAATATTTAATTATATTTATATTTTTTTGAGATATTTGACATTGATATTCCATCTGGAATCACAGTATTAAGTATGTAGTTATACATATATATATCTCAGTCTAAGTCTTTTATAATATAAAAAATATATTCTTGATAGTATTATCATTGGAAACATAGATATGTTTCTAATTATATACTTACTTTATTTATAGTAGAAATCTTTTTTATTATTTTAAGATAACAACTTAATAGCAGACAGTTCCAGATATTTTGCCTGGTCTCATTTCTGTATACACACTATCCTTGATAGTGAGTCTTGATAACATATTTTTGACAGTGAGATTTAGGTAATATTCTTAGGATAAATATTTTTACATTTTTGCACTTTGAATTAATGTGTTTATAGATGGGGACATAATAACTATGCTGATTAAGCTATGTGATATACTTGATAGAACATATGTATTTTCAGCTACGTATTTTTTCAAAGTATTCAAGATTAAGGTATGCCTGTAAGCATGAGTCTACCTCTATTGTGAGGATTTATGCTTAATGCTCTGAACTAATATGTTTGAGATTCATCTATACATATAGGGGCATTGACTATAAAATATCTAGGGAAATGCGATAAGATTTATGTCTTATCTATGTTTTATATTTCATTCTTTATTTCCTGTTAAAGCTAATGTACATCTTTTTAGTTTGGCCTTAGCTTTTGCTATATTATATACTAAAATTGGTGATCTTTCAAAAATATACACAAGCCTATTTTAAATTTGATATTTGTATTAATTATTTCATATTTTTATTGATTATCTGGCTTTTGTTAAAAAGATATAAGTTTTATATTACTAATAATTTTTTTGGTTTGAAAAGTTTTTAGTAGGATTTACGTAGCTCTCATATGTCTTTTGTGGTTGCATAGATAGATAGGCTTGCCGCAATGATTTTTTCCATCAAATGCAGACAACTTATTACGTACATCCTTTGAGAGATCTAATACAAGGAAAGTCGTGTATTAACCATTTAACAAGGAAATTATTGCATTTTATTTTTATTACTATAAGGTAATACAAATGATTGTTATATATATGGAGACATATGTTTGTATCGCAAATTTACGCAGACAGTTTTGGTCTTGTTTTCTTATGCTTTGAACTTTTGCACAGTTAGAAAAACTTTCAAGGTGCAATGTAAACGCTTGTTTAGTGCTTAATAATGTATACTTGATTGATTTTAAAAACAAATTATTCAATTAAGTTCCCGCGCATTGTTGTATAAATATTGGTACGTTTGTACTAGTTAATGATATCTGATGAAGCGTGGGTTCACCACGTGAAAGCGCTTATTCTCTGTCTTCAATAAAGGATTGTTCTGCTTTTACTACGGAGCTTTACCTTTTTGCCTGACTGAAGAGTTTTGCAGTTTTGTGGACTATTTTGCTGCTTATTCCTGGTGGTTGGTTCAACACATTTGTTTCTACTTTACAATAAGCATGCTTTTCTCTCACTTTGCATTGCAATTCCTGTTTGTATTATACTAACTTACCTTTAATTTCTCTATAAACTGGCTAAAATTTCTCTAACTATTAAATCATTGCCATATAACTTGCATCTATTGTTAACCAATGTTTTCATATTATTTATAATTTGGTATAATTATTAAAACTGTATTTGTTTTTGTATTATTTTTAACTCATTCCCTCCAATGGAGCTCTGGGAGTTTGCACTGTAACTTCCAGTTGGGGGAGCTTACAGTTTTTGAAAGGATAAAATTATATTCTTATATTTCAAACAAATGTTCATATCTCTGAAACCATAGAGGTTAATAAAATAGTGGAAATTTCAAACTCTTCAGCATAAACTATTTGTATAGTGGTAGTATTCTTTAGATGCTCGCTCTTAAAAAACAGAATTTTATAAATCACGGTAAACACAGTCCCTTGGATTCTCTATGCCTTGCATGGCATGCAGGATCAGTGCAGGAGCCCTAGCAGGCAATATGCATGCTGTGCGATCCAGGAACAGCCTGCTGGTGTGTGCACAAGTGCTCCTGCACTAGTCCTGCATGGACTAAGCGCCTGTATGCAAATCACCCCATTTGCAGGAGAAATCCATGCAAATAAGGTGAATTTACAATCCAGGAAGCTTGCAACCGCCCGTGCAGGACTAGTGCAATCTGCAGAAATGTACTTGGTTAGTAACCGAGTACATTTCTGCAAAATCCAAAATGGAGCCGTGACAGCTCCAAATAAAGGCTGCATATCATCTAGGAAGCATGCCATTGGCCAAGTATAAGGCCATTGGCATTGCAGACAGCCAAAAAATTAAAAAAAATCAACTTTTCTGCCATGCAAGTCAATGGCAGGCAGAAGACAACATGGCCAGTGAGTAGTGGTTGCTAATGGGGGAGGCTCAGTGTGAGACATATAACTATGCATTAGCAGGCAATCCTATGCAAATGAGGGGAATGATAGTGAATCCCAGTTTTCCCCAGCATGCTAGTCAGATCCCGACAGTGTAAGAGTAGGAATAGCTTGGTGCAAGCCTAGGAGTTAGTTGACATCATAGGGGTGTGTGTCAGGCATACTGTAAGTGGATTGGAGCCCTGTGGCTCAGGTTTGCTCCTAGCTTAGCACAGCTAAGCTAGGTGGTGTGTCTGAATCTGCCTAGCACTCTTTACATTGCCTAAGTGGGTGTGTACACCACGCATCGTGTTTTAAAGAAAGAAGACAAAAGTTAAACCAGGAAACAGCAGCACTGTGCACATTTGAGCACTCTGTGTGGTGCACCCCCGGGCTTAAACAGGAAGGCAATGGGAAGGGAAAACAGCAGTAGGAAGGTAATCAAGGTGAACTAGCATAGCTGGCAGGTGAAATGTGTCAGAATCAGCCAATTACACAGACAGCAGACCAGCCCAGCCCAGAACACTACTCTAAACTATGCAAACACCTTCCACTCTGATTTTTCCCACACTCTACACCACCGGTGTATAGAAGCAGGGAACCTTTAACAAACAAACCAACAAAATGAGAGTGGCTGCAGCAGGCAACATAGAACATGCACAAGAGGCTGATGGTGGTGAGGATGTGAATGCTGCCGATCAACCCACAGTGAGGAGACGGGAGAAGAGTGTATAGACCCAGGGTAACCTACCAGGGACTACATGAGCTGGAGATAGTGGCACACTATAGGGTGGACAGGGACCTCCTACATAAATTGTTGATCTGTGCTGGCCACGCCTGACACACCAAACTGACCGAGGGGAACCCATCCCAGTGGATACCAAGGTATGTGTAGGCCTAGGAATACTAGCCATAAGTACTTCCCAAAGCTCAACTGGGGATATCATGGGGATCTCACAGGCATCAGCATCCAGAGTATTCCAGCAGTTTCTGGATGCCATGTCGCACATGCCAGTAAACACGTATATTTCCTCAACACTCGTGAGGTGTTAGCCAGCAATATGCATCTCTTCCACCAAATAGCAGAATACCCTGAAGTAGTGGGTGCTATAGACTGCATGCACATACACATCAAAGCACCATCCGGTGATCAGGGTAGGGCCTACATCAACTGCACAGGCATCCCCTCCATCAACTACCAGGTCATCTGTGATGCCAAGGGCATTATAATGAATGTGTGTGCTGGCTGCCCTGGAAGCTATTACAATTCCCACATTTGGCATCTGACACAGCTGTTCCAGAGATTTGCCAATGGGGACACCCCTACGGTCACCTAGTGGAGGATGCTGGTTACACACTGTAGCCGTGGCTGATAACACCCATCAGAAATGCACACACACCTGAACTAGAACACCATAATGAGGCACACGCACAGACCAGACTTATAATAGAGCATGAGTTTGGGATGCTCAAGTCACGGGTCCGGTGTCTGGACACATCCAATGGAGCTTTCAGTACTCACCAGCTACATGTGCCCAAATTGTTATGGTATGTGCCATGCTACACAATATGATCCTGTGGAAACAGCTGCAGCAGGAACAGCATGGGGCAGGGCCACACAGCCCCCACCAATGCCAAGGCCTGCACAGGCGCAGAGTGACTCAGAGGAGGCACAACCTGAGCCTGCCCCAGTAGGCAGATGGAGGTGTGCCCAGTATGGCGAGGCTGCAGCAAAGAAACAACACATAGCACATACACTGACACAGTTGGGACCCAGGGAATGACACCTCTCTTTGACTTGCACATACAGTAAAAGGGATGCCAAACATGACACTACCTACGCTCAACCATGTATAGGGAGTGTACTATGTGCATCTGACATAGGCAGCCCTCCAGCACCATCTGCAATTCTGGCACACCCACAAGGTAAGTCAATCAACCTACCAACTGCCAAATGGAGTAGAATGTGTCGTTACCTGTATCTATAGTATGGATGTGAGCATGCAAGGGAATTGGGTGGCTGAATGTTATAGCAGCAGAAAGTAGACACCCATAGTGGCACCAAGACATCTGCAACACATACTGGAGTCACCATAGTAGCCAGTACTACACAGGGTGACAAAACCCACTGCAGGAAATGTGTTGGGAGACATGTGTGCCCATATGACTCACACATGCCAGTCAGGGAGGTTCACATACCCAACAACAGACTCAGCCAGCAGAACAGGTGTAGACAAACACAAACAGAGCCTGTGCTATGGCCTCTGAATGATGGCTATGGGTAACCACCCCCCAGGCCTACACAGACAGACTACAGCAGGACAAGTAGTGAGATGTTAGTTCTGAAGGGTAGGAAGTCAGACACTAATATGTAGGGCAACCAAAGCTAAGATCTGTAGAACACTGGTATGCCTCTAGTCAGCATGATAGGTAAGAATACAGAATGAAATGGAGTACCTGACATACCAGTACAGTCATAGCAAATGTGTACAAGTGTCAGGTGTGCCCCCATCCTATGTAGTAATGTAATAACAGTCAGGTGTACCCCCCAATCCTGTGTAGAAATGTAGAAATTGTCAGGTGTGCCCCTCCCATCCTACGTAGTAATGTAATAACAGTCAGGTGTGCCCCCCAATCCTGTGTAGAAATGTAGAAATTGTCAGGTGTGCCCCTCCCATCCTACGTAGTAATGTAATAACAGTCAGGTGTGCCCCCCAATCCTGTATAGAAATGTTGAAATAGACAGGTGTGCCCCCCATCCTACTTAGAATTGTAATAACAGTCAGGTGTGTCCCCAATCCTGTGTAGAAATGTAGAAATAGACAGGTGTGCCCCCATCCTACTTAGTAATGCAATAACAGTTAGGTGTGCCCCACAATCCTGTGTAGAAATGTAGAAATAGTCAGGTGTGCCCCCCATCCTACGTAGAAACGTAGAAACAGTCAGGTGTGCCCCCCAATCCTGTGTAGAAATGTAGAAATAGACAGGTGTGCCCCCATCCTATGTAGTAATGTAATGACAGCAGGTGTAGCCCCCAATCCTGTGTAGAAATGTAGAAATTGTTAGGTGTGCCCCCCATCCCATGTAGTAATGTAATAACAGTCAGGTGTGCCCTCCCAATCCTGTGTAGAAATGTAGAAATTGTCAGGTGTGCCCCCATCCTACTTAGTAATGTAATAACAGTCAGGTGTGCCCCCAATCCTGTGTAGAAATGTAGAAATAGTCAGGTGTGCCCCCCATCCTACATAGAAATGTAGCAACAGTCAGGTGTGCCCCCCCCAATCCTGTGTAGAAATGTAGAAATAGTCAGGTTTGCCCCCCCATCCTATGCAGAAATGTAGTAACAGTCAATGCCAAATGATCGACAGATGTCCTGCAGAAACAGCATGCTACCTGTAGGTGTAAAACACAAAGGTCAGCACTGCAGTACAAACTACCTGGATTCGATCCACACATTAAATACAGATGGACATACTGGACATGCTCATACACTTAAACACATGAAGGCCATGTCTGCAACCACCAGTGGACCAGACATATCTGGCATTCACAGATTTTAGTGCAGACACTCCTCCGTATGCACCACTCATGCCTTGCACACACACTGGATAGGAATATAGACATACATGTAAGGACAACAGACTATAGTAAGCCAAAGGTAGATGTACATATATGTGTGGAAGAGGGTGACTGTGACAAGGAGCCATCCAGGCCTGTTGCACCCAGCAGACAGCCAAGGGTCCCAAACTCATGAGGGTCAGATGTCACTCACTGCAGATACTAGCCAATGGTATCTGTCAGCATTACAGACTATGTGGTGCACGTGCTAGCTGTGCAACATGACTGTACAAGGAAGTAGTCATCTAGCAGCTGTATACATGTACCTGTGAAATATGACCCTGTGTGTGCGCGCATGTGGCGTGTCAACCTCTAGATGAATGGGTTATGGCCCATGCACACACACTGCCCTCCCCATAGCCCTACTGTGACAAGCCTGCTGAGGTCATCCACTGTGAAATAACCTTTGGGAGAGTTGCAGCCCAGTAATCTTCGTGGCATGTCCCATAACTGTGTACTGCTGTAGTGTGATAAACTAGTTAGGTAGGAGTTCACACTCCCTACAATTGAAATACTCTACTTTGGTAAGGCTGCTGATGTCATCCACCTAGAAATACATCTCTGGGAAGGTTATATCCCAGTAATCTCTGTAGCACATGCCATAACTGTGTACTGCTGTAGTGTGATAAAATAGGTAGGAGTTCTAATCCCAGACTTGGCAATTGTGTGTGTGCGTGTGTGTCAGTCTGTCTCTGTCTGTGTAGAAAGCAATGCTTTTTAGGGTAGTCACACTCCTTACAATTGAAATGCTCTACTTTGGAAAGGCTGCTGATGTCATCCACCTAGAAATACATCTCTGGGAAGATAATAGCTGAGTAATATATGTAACATGTCCTGTAACTGTGTACTGCTGTAGTATGATAAATTAGTTTGGTAGGAGTTCTAATCCAGACATGGCAAGTGTCTATGTGTCTGTCTGTGTAGACAGCAATGCTTTTTAAGGTAGTCACACTACATACAATTCGAATGCGCTACTTTGGTATGGCTGCCGATGTCATCCGCCTAGAAATACACCTCTGGGAAGGCTGTAGCCCAGTAATCTCCATAGCATGTGCCATAACTGCGTACTGCTGTAGTGTGATATAGAACTCTGGTAGGATTCTATTCCCACTCATGGCAGTTCTGGATGTTGTGAGTATGTTTCAGGGTCTGTGTAGGGAGCAATGCATTTTAGCCTAGCCACACTCACTACAATTTGAATGCCCTACTTTGTCCTGCTGATGTCATCCAATGTGAAATACACCTTTGGGGAAGGAGTTCTCCAGTAGTCCCTGTGGTGCATCCTATAACAGCTTCATGCTGTAGTGTGATATAGACCTCTGTTAGGGGTTCTATACCCACACATGTCGGTTGCGGATGTTTTGTGTGTGTTTCAATGTCTGTGTAGGGAGCAGTGTAGTTTAGCCTAGCCACACTCACTATGATTCGAATGTCCTACTTTGGCAATCCTACTGATGTCATACAATGTGATCTACACCTTTGGGGAAGGATTACTCAAGTAATCTCCGTGGCACATATTATACTTGCATACTGCTATAGTGTAATAAACAAGTTAGGTAGGAGTTCTAATCCCAGACATGACAGGTGTGTGTGTGTGTTTGTATGTTTGTGTTTGTAACTCGTATCCTGTGTGGAGGTGGTTGTGAGTGTGTAACAACTGGGCCCAATGTGGAGTGGGTTTTTTAAATTTCTTATATGGTGGCCCTAGTATATATCATAATGTCCACTGTACAGGGATAACATATGTGAAATAGCCAAGAGGCTGGGGTGCAAATCCATACCCATACATGTGACATCAAGGCCAGGCAAACAAAGTTAGCAACCCTAGTATTAGCCAGACAACACTCTCAACCCATGTCTCATACACACACACACACACACACACACACACACACACACACACACACACACACACACACACACACACACACACACACTTGCCTAGGCAACATCCACTATGTTGGTAGTACACTGCATATTGCCCACTGATAGTAACTATGGAGTGATTGCAGTGGCCTACAGAGGGCACGGCACCCTGTCCATCTGTCCAATAGGCATGCACATGCAGACAGTGCACCTTCCCCATGTTCCCCACAGGACACCTGCAACACCTGTGGTGCCATCAAATGTGACCGACAAAGGACATACCATGCCTAAAAACATGCCCTGTATGGACAGATGCCACTGACACCAGGGAATACCATTAGCATGCTACCAATGTAGGTGCAGGCTAAACTTGCTGTCCATTGCCATTTCCCGCTACATGAGGCCAGGACTAGCACATCTGATGATAATCTGTGTACACAACATGGGCCAGACACCCCAGGTACAGTTCCACATGTCACTATACATGCATGTAGGAGGTGTGCACATCACAGACACCATTCATGTCATGGACTAAGGAACACATACATGGCAAGCAAAACACAGCAATGGCCACACACAATAGTCACTCAGGTGACTTGATGATGAATACAATACCCACCTTTGTGGGCAAATCCAGAAACTACAGCCCTGAGCGACAATGCAGACCATTGTCATGTGGCCTGATGCCAAGGTATACCCATCACCTAGCCTTATATAGCTGTCTGACACATTTGACCACTACACACCCTTGAATCAATGCACCCATGTATGTCAGTACTGGCACCGTGTGTGTGTGTGTGTGTGTGTGTGTGTGTGTGTGTGTGTGTGTGTGTGTGTGTGTGTGTGTGTGTGTATGTATGTGTGTGTGTGTTAGTGGTATGATGCGTATGTTCACATTCACACTCACTACAATCCCCATTGGCATACTGAAGCATGCTGTCTGATGTCAGACATCTCCCCATACCCTTTGCCCATATAACCTCTGTTTGACCCCTGTGGTGCATATGATGCCTGAACAGTAATGTGTTGTGGCAATCTTACTAGTGATGAGTTGTATTCCTGGCCCTGCCAAGTGTGTCAATGTGTGTGAGTTCCTGTGAGAATGTGGCTGTGTTGATGCTGGCACTTGTTCATGTGGACAGGCTCGTGTACTACACCTACCGTATAGCTACCATATCCCTGTTGCAGATGTCACTCACCATCACATATACATTCTGAGGGCTCCACAACATGTAACCTATGTGGCGCATCCAATAACTGCCTAGAAATGTGATAGCACTACATAGTCGTTTGATACCCTGGTAGGTGTGTGGCACAAACATGCTTAAGTTTTACTCTCCCAACTCTCCCAATCCTCCCTGACTTGTCTTTGCCTCTGTCTGCCTCTGTCACTCCCTCTCTGCTGGATGTGGAGACCTACACCTGCTTTGCTTAGGCACCAGCTTGTGTATTTTAAGTTATGCTCATGATTAGCTGATGGCCTCTGCACAAACTGCAGCCCTCCCCTAGCTGATTGCATGTGGAACAGCTGTGGTAACATTCCCATAGCCAATTGCATGGGAACACACTCCAATATCTAGGAACATCATGTTGGTGTTGGGCCTTTTCATTCACTGTGAGCAGGTACTTGATCTGTTGTTTGGCAAACAGCATCTCAGATGGATTGGGGATTTACCTCTAACAACATACACTGTGGAAACAGAGCAACACACAGGAGGGAGATGTGTCTGACCTGACTACAGACTATAAGTGCTGCTATACTGCATTTGGAGTAGTGTTGATTTAACAGGGTGTGTGTGGATATGGCTGTCCTACATGTTTTAATACTCGTCATGTCAGTTTTATGTTTATGAGGAATCCTCATCTGTAGGGTCATCTGTAGACTGGGCAGTGTGTGTTGCCTTTGGTTTCATGTGTTACCCACAGAGCATTTATCTGTGAACTGCAGAAGGTAGTGTGAGGATTGCAGTCTGTAGCTGGTGAAAGCCATGACAGTTACTGACTTCATATCCCTCATAGGACATATGTTGCAACAAACCCTGTTACAACAGTAAATGTATGAGGTTATCACAGCAACATGTCAATATTGGCCCTGTGTATGTGCTTCCAGCCACAACTCTGTTAACCTTTGTACATATGTCCTGCATTAAGAGGTGCATATGTGCTGTACAGCATAATTAGTGTCATCATATCTGATAACAAGCCAGTGAGATATCAGACTGCTACACATGTTATGTACAATAGGGGTTATATTTGATGACATAACCTGGACATTCTGAGGTTGTTTGTACAGTACTGAGTTCTGTGGACTTACAGTGAATGTCAACAGTGTGTGTATGGTTATTATGTACTTTGGCCTGTGTACAGCCATATTAGAAGTAATTGTTATTGGTCCCGTCCTATCTGATGTTACATGCTGCTCCACTGTATGTTACAGTATTGGCTTACATGTTTGTAGGGCCATATACACACATGTCTCATACTGCAGACAGTCATTAGACCACACTGTGTAGTGGCCCAGTATATGTAGGGTTAGTGTGTGAGTGGCACATAGGAAGATGGTGTTGAACAGATAGTCCATATATTGTAATATTATGCTAGCTTACCATATGTGGCTGTGGTTGTGTTCACATTGGTTGTGGTTATGCACTTTCACACAGGTGTATCTTACCCTGTGCTGTGACATGTCTGTAGAGCCTGCTATATATGCAGGTACATGTGCATTCCCCCATAGGAGATGTAGGCCAGTGTTGAGCCAGTCTGCCTGTAGCCTGAACAGTGCTTTGTTACATGCCTAGCAGCTTAGTGTACGTACCCAGTGAGATGTCATGTCCAGATACTTGCCAGATGCACTGCTGATGGGCCTCCCTTAACAGTCATGTATGTCAGACAGAGCAGTGGGATGCTGTACAGATGTATGTCAATATCAAGTGGGTAGTATGTGGCCATGGCACCTCTGTACCAGCAGTTATTATGTGTCAGGACAGACAGGTGTGTGAATGCATAACCTTTGGGGGCAAATGTATACCAGTCGTTATGTGTTATACCCATCTACATGGCTGTTAACATCCATATTGTCAGGCTTGGTCCACATGTTTTGCACTAAGGGGCTCTGTGTATACCTCTGGACTGTACAGAGTGTGTCAGAATGTCCACATATATTGGCCAATATCTCTGTAGTCCACAGGAGCATTACATGCTAGCAGCGGTACTGTACTTTGATGTCCTTAGGATGTCTGTCATTAGCCAATGGCATACATGTAAAAAGCAGATGTGACCTTCCACACACACCATGTCTGTGAAGAGAATCCTTATTGCAGTAGCAATAGTCTACTAATATACCTGCTATCCATACCTGACATCCCCTTGCACTACGAAGTTGAGACTATAGGGGCTGAGGTAGAGCTACACTCCATGTTCAGGACATAAGGTGAAAATATATGTACATATAATTATCCAGATATCTATATAGATAATTACACATATACATATCGACATATATAGATATACACACCCAGATAGATACATATACAGAGTAATATATGTCTACACATATACAGATAGTGATACATATGCACATATACATATGGATATCTACATATATATTGACAGTAGTAGGTATATCAGAATAGATATGTATGCACATATAGTTATAGATATCTACATATATACCGACAGAACTAGGCATATCTGTACACATAGGATGTGCATACATACATAGCTATATACACATATATCTATATATACATATACGTATATCTATATATATACACATATATATATATATAGAACCACTACTAAATACTGAACACTCACTCTTCCAACGCCCAAAATCCTGAGACCAAACACCCAAAACACTACAATACCGAAAAACCAAAACTGCAAAATTCAAACTACCGAAAACTACACACGACATACACCACACACAGACACATACACACACCTTCCCCCAAAACACAAACACACAAACCTAACCTACAGACAAGCAGGGGGGCAAGGCCCCCTTCACCCTCCATGTGGGGGGCTGCACCCCCACACCCCCCTACTTAAATATTCTAACTCCAAGGTCGCACTACCCAGACAAACACATGAATACACCACCACATGCCTACATCCCCCTCGGACACACACATCACACTCACAACACACACTTACACACTAAACCTCTAACTAACACAGTTAAATAGAAATACTTACCTACCCTTCCACCATACTGCAACACCAGAAGCTCGAATTTCAAACTCCCGATGGTCAGGATTTTGAAATTTGCACTTCTGGTCTTTCGGTAGTTTGGGGTTTCGGCTATATGGTCTCAAAAGTTTGAAATTTTGTATTTCAAACTTTCAAGATTATGTAGTGTTCTCATATATATACATATATGTATATGTATATGTATATATATATATATATATATATATATATATATATATATATATATGTATATATATATATATATATATATATATATATATATATATATATATACACACATATGTACATACAAAGAGATGTACACATGGCCATATATATGTAGCACTATACAGATGTGTATACAAACATATGTATGAGTATACATGTGTATGTACATGTAGACATATATAGACCTATTATATGTATACAACCATATTCCTGTCATGAGTAAACATCACAGTTGTGTATACCCTCCCACATGTGTCTCACCGTATGTATCTGCTATATGCACATTATGATAAAACAACATATGTGATGTAACAGTCATATTAATAACAAGGACTACACAATTTAGGAATTACAGGCAAATGTTCAATACTACTCAATATGTGTATTGACAGCTATATTGGTAAAACAACAGCAGTCTTCACACTGGTCATGGTGTAGTGGTTAAGCATTGTGACTTCAGTGTAAAGGGTCCTGGGTTCAAGATATGCAAGGGCTGTTCATTTTGTTGCTGGGCAGGACAAGGGCTGTCAGATACAGACTGATTAAGGCAGTTGTGAGCAGCTTTAAGTGGGTTTGTGTGGGTTTGTGTGAAGCTATGTGGTGCTAAGATATGGGTAAATGTATGGGCACTTACACAGTGTGGGCAGCGCTTACCAGTGCACAAATCAGCCTAGCTGTTATATTGCAGCAATGTTGATATTTGCTAAGTATAGCTTAGCCATGGTAACCAGGACACACAACCCAGTCTGATAACCTGTAATAAGTGTATGTAATGCCATGTACAATACATGCACCTATGTGCTGTCATTACAGTAGCAAGGGGTTTGAGTGTCATGTGTGGGACACAGACATATATGAGGCCTGTACAGCACTATCAGTGTGAATGTGTTACATACAGGTGTAGTAGCCTAGGGTACATGCTGTCACACTGGTATGTAGTGTATCATGACAGTGCTAACCCAGGCAAGAGCAGAGTGCTTAATGTAGTACTGACAATAGGCACACCTGCGAGCATGGCTGGACACCGAGGCCTCCCTGTTGTATCCCTGGTGTGTGAGCTGTGTCACAGTATATACCCCTTACTGGTCTGTCAATGCACTCATGCTACTGCATAGCTACCTGCCAAGCTGATGACTGTCAGTCCCTGTACAGATGTGCAGATGGCAGGTATCCAGCTGGGATATGTACAGGCAACATATGCTTGATTGACACCCTACTACACGTGTGGCATGTACATGAGATGCACATCCCTGTAGTACCAATGTTGGGGTATACTATGGGTTGTATTGCAGTTGCGGCCAATGTGTGATGATGGGTATGGCAGAGTGTCTTCATGGGTTTCAGGTAGTACAATATCCAGTGGGAGATGTGGGTGCTGTGTACACTGTTATTACACCAAGGTACACCAGGTATATGTCCCATGTAGCACGTTATGGTTACCACTGTCACCATCAATCATACAGGTAACTGTTACCACAATCCAAGCTAGTTATGCATGTGATGTGTGCAGCCTCCTTGTAACACATTGGAGACATGGTCATGTTAGTTAGCAGCTATAGGCCCTGGTATCTCAGATGTGTGTCTGACTGTTATGTGTCTGTAAATGTGTTTTATGACAGTATGTCACACTACGTATCATCCAAATACACCCATTACATCCCCCATTAGCATACTGTACATGTCAGGGGATGTTCTGCATGTACCATGTAACCTGGGACACACCTCACCCTAAACACTGTGTGGTGTGTGCAATGTAAGCTACACATGTCAGTATCTCAACATAGTTAAGTAGGGGTCTAGTTCCAGTGTTGCCAAGTAACAGTGTGCATGTATGTGGATGGGTCTACATCAGGTTGCAGTGTATACATGCCTCAGTGGGCCTCCTGTCCATGTGGCACAGGCAGTAACTGGTTTAGTAACCTGTGAGATGTGTTTGACTGTACCCCAGATATGTCACAGCCATGGTGTCAGCACAGTGACATACCCCATTGTGGAATATGACTGCAGTCCATCCTAGTGCTGACGCATGTACACCTACAACAAAAATGTATAACATTATAGAAACCACAGCCAACCAGTGTTACTAACAGCTATAAGGCATCATTGCTGGATGGCTACACTACCTGCCAAATATGCCTCACACTCTACTCCCTACAACATGTTACACTGCAGTACTGTGGTACACTGTTGTACAGTTACTGTGTGCATCAGAACCATATCAGCCTGTCCCTGCATCGATGCTATGGATGACAGGGATGGGGTACAGGTATCGTCATATGCACAGGGTGTGGTGTTGGTTTGCCAGAGGCAGAGGGTGGGTCATAGATTTGACACCATGTGTGTGGGTGAGGGGTGTACTGTGAGTGAGGAGCTGGGCAGTTTGATGTGGTGTGTATAGGTATGGGGTTGCCCTAGGTGTGTTTGCATAGTGTGTGGGTATGCATGCACACAGTTCTGCCATGTGGCTGCCCTACACAGGTGTTTATGGACAGTTGCAGACCATACCTGGCAGAGTGTGCAGTTCACTGCCTCCGGCCATGGACACATGTACTGTGCCTGCCAGGGGTTCCGCAGGCACGTCCAGGTGCAGGCCTCAATGTGCTACTCTCACCTGCTGATGACATTTGTCTGCTGGTACCAGGTCCCTCCTGGGACTGGCCAGGGCCATGCGCATGTGGCCTACTGTGGTGTGGTGTCGACAGCACACCCCCTGCACTGCCGAGGCTGCTACTGCCACTCCGGGAGCCCCTTGGTGTCCTGGCATGTCCACATTGACTACCAGCTGTTGGCATTGCTGGCCAATGTCCACGCGGCTGTTGCCGCACTCCCACCACATGTTCAAGCATGGACAGACTACGGTCGATGAGGGCCATCATCTCACCAGACTGTCTATCCATGAACTCATTTAATCCATGGATGGCACCAGCCAGTTCACGGGCATTGTCATTTGAAGATGTGAGAGCAGCCCTCTGCAGCCTCAAGCCCTGTCTGTGGTAATGTTCTGTACATGCCTGCGCTGCCATGACAGCCTGAAACATGCTTCTGCTGGTACCAGCTGTGTCGCCTCTGCCAGGGGCATGATATCCAGCAGCCCTACCATGAGCACCCTGGGACATCTGCCTATGTGGTGGCCTGCTGGACATCTGGCTATACCTGCTGTGACTGGACACAGTAGGCATGGTTACCACACTTTCCTGTGCACTGCCACCGGACGCCAGCTGTCCCTCCGCTATGGCCACTGGTGATGGGGTGCATATAGGCACTGAAACTGTGTGTGGGGGTGGGGTGGCTAAAAGGGGGATGTCAAATGTTGGCGCAGTGTTGGCCCCTGACAACCCCACCTGTGCCTCAACATTATTATAATCGTATTCGGTGTCTGTATATATACCAACACCAGATTGCATGCAAGAGGGACCCTGACCCACCTTGCCACCTATAGGGGAAAACAATAAATGCACTTTAAAACCTGTACAGCATTGCCTAACAGTACACACACACACACACACACACACACACACACACACACACACACACACACACACACACAAACACACACAAACGCACACACACCACCGTAATACCTATCTGCCCATGGCTTTACAGACAGTCCCATGTATATGTCCATGTGTTACCCCATCCTGCATCACACTTGTTAACAAACATATACTGAAACCACTCATTAACATCACAGTCCTCTAAATGCCCACAACACAAGGCCTGTTGCTACTTTACATGTCTGACCTGTGTGTAGTGGATTTACATGGCCTCACTGCTGTCATTCGGTATGCACCCTCTGTATGCCAGGAAATGATGTACATGGCCCCTATATGTGAGGAATACTATGTTGTATCCATAATATCTCGCACTGGTGTGTCATGTGTATGTAATGGCTCATTACATGCCAGATATGCTGCTCCTTCAGCCTATCATGTGACAACTGTAATATTTGGATACACTCCCTGATGTTGACTAGTACTTCCCCAATGCATCTGTAGAGCTGCATACATGGGTTGTAGGTGACCTCTCTGCTGACTGCGATATTAAGTGTGTACCTGGTGTCTACCTTCCCTCTGGATGCCTGTTCCATGTTACAGACCATATTATACTATTTGCTGTCCTGTGATTACACACATGACAGGTATTCCTGGTGTGTAATGTGGCATTCCATGTCCATGTATTGCACGGTCCCAAAGGGAGGTACAGCCATATGAACACCCTACAATCACACATGTGCATACATGGCCACACACACAAACACACACATGCACACATGCATCCTACGTGCATCTACCTCCCTCCACTTCACCAGAGTGACCCTGCAGGCAAACTAAGTAACCACCAGAATGCACACACACACACACACAAACACACACATACAGGTGAGGTTGCACAATGATAGTACACACAGTCCTCCTATTATCCATCTGCCAACATGCAGAACATATGGTACAAACCAGCATGCAATTCAGCTATAGTCAATCCATGCTAGCAACAGTATACATGTGTGTGATGCATGTGCTGTGTCACTAGGTGATGCCCCTTCCCCTGGATACCGCTGCACCCATGTACACAGTATTGCTGTGCACATGTTTTGCACCCTGCCATGTACTGTGCACTACAACTCACAGGTGTACAACCCATTGCGGAATGTGTAGTACTGTGCCAGTTATGTCAGTTTTACTTCTCACAGCCCCTATGTTTTTCAGCAACCCATACCTGGGATGATATGTGTAAAGTTGTCAATGGTGAATGCTTGATGCCTGATTTACAGCTGTCAACATCAACAAACCATGTATGACCACTACAATACTCTTATACTGACAACCATCAGAGCACACCGTGGGTATGGGGGGGTGTACACACCTTTATTGATTTTACACACACATCCTTGATCTGCCATGAGACCACATCACCGCATATCTTAGCAGTACATGAGCCCGATATGTGACATATGTCCTGTACTTTCACATGCAGTGTCTACAGATTGTGTTAGGTGTGAGGCTGCTGACTGCAATGCATACACACCATGTGGGCATATGTGTGCACACCCTTATCATGGTGGTTTATTGCACCTCTTTTGTGTACTACAGCAGTCACTGCTCCTGGCAGGGGTATACCAGCGTAGGCCATCTGCATTTGCCAGTGTATGTTCAGTTTGCCCTACACATATCCCCCTATTCTACATGACTGCAAGGTCTACTCATGCACATCCCATGGTGTTCACACACTGCTGCCACTATTGCTGTGTGGATAGGGTTACGGCTGCCACAGGTCCTGAACTTATGTGCAGATAGAGCCATTCCTACCATCCTTAGGATCCCTGCTGCAATGCACTGGTGTGTCATGCTGAGACCCCCCCTCCTTCATATTTTATGCAGATGCATGACAAGTAAGCCCTACACATGTGTGTCACTTTGCAGTGTCCCGTACACTGAACACCATGCTGCAGCCTAGACCCAGCTGATAATGTGAACTACTGTAATGCCTTATGCCATAGTGTATCTCTGCAGCAGTTGCTATTGTCCTACAGGTATATACTCTGGTGTTGCACTGTGCATGGGTGTTGTTCCAAACATGTCACTACTGTAGGCCATGTCTACCACCAGTATGTTACTCCCTGTGGACACATTCCGCAATGACAGGATATTAGTTATCATGCAGGTGTCTGACATACCCTTCCAATACCGCATCATGGTCACCCCTTTCAGACCGTGCATTTCACAGCAACTATACATGCACATCTACAGCATGCATTCAGGGTAGGTGTGTTAGATGTGTGCATGGAATATACCATCACCATTACATGCCCGGTGTGTTGGCAAGCATCTACATAAAGCATACTCACCAGCTACAGGCTGCTGTCTTGTTGGTATCCTGGAGGGACCTACATAAGACGGTGAGGGAAGCAATGTCATTGGCCACACCTGTGGCAGTGCTACAGGGTGGGTGCAGTATTACCATACATCAACTGCACATTCCCATGATACTACCACATCTGGACATCTGTTTATCACTACAATGCAGCAACACAATATATATATGTCATGTCAGATATGCATGATCTACCTGTACCAGTGCAGATGTTTACATAACAGTGGTCTAGTGATGTGCCCTGTGTCCTTACCTGCATGCTCCTCGGCCGGTGTGGGGGTGACACCCACCTCCACAAAAAGAGTTCAGTGGTTGTTGGCTGTCAGGATGGCAGGTGCCACGAGGATGGCCGGGAGCTCCTCCACATGTGTCAGGAGGGATGGATGGTATGCCCCCCGTGGCAAGGTGATCCCCCCGGACTGCAGCAGCATGCCAACGGGCATTGCAAAGCAGTCAGTACAGTGATGCCGGACCTGATCATAACTGCAGTTGTGCAGTCTAACATCATTGACCCTGTGGACTAGGTCATTCCACAGGGCAGTCCGCTCCTGCACCTCATGTGCATGCCTGCCAAACAGCACTGGATAGTGCTGGACCATGTGTGCTATAAGCACTTCATTCTCCGCATGGGAATAGGTGGGCAACCATGCATGTGCCATCTTAGCTGAAAGACATAAAGATGGAAACAGGTCTGAGCAACTCATACAGCAAGGTTACCACAGTTCATAATACACATCTCTGTCACCCCCCACCATATCAGCCTCAACAAACTGTACACACAACTCATTAGTTATGGCTACAGCTTAACTACCGGTTGGACAGCTATTGTATTGTACCACACCTTCTGCTATGTGATTGTAGCCATGTCCCCTGTGTAGACACTATCATTGCTGGCCTGTTACAGACTATTCACATGTATGCCATTGTCAGGGCCACTATGGTTACATATATGCCAGTGGTATGGCTGCTCTGAGATTGCTGCACATCTGATAGTCTGTGTTATTAGGGATTTCTATGCATGCTGTCGGACATGTACCGGGATTGTGTAGACTATTACTACCAACATATGTTCTATAACAGTGACACAATAACATGCATATGTTTTATTGGCCAGCAGATCCACATCTCCAAACCCATCTGCTCATGATACCTGGACACATCACATGTGCATCCCAACCTGGGGTCTCCTCATGTACTGTTACAGCAATATCATCAGGTGGAACCACCCAGGGGATGTTGTCCCCCCCCCCTCAGGGCACACACAGATATGATCCTGTCCCCTGAGCTCAGGTCTAGGGTCTGTTCCATACCAGGCTCCACAGACACATGAGGGATGTGCTACATCAGTCGGAGGCTCCCAGTACACATTCACAGTGCCAACATGCTCCTCCTGCTCAGCCTCCAGACCAGGCAGCTTCAGGATGTGGACTGCTGTTGTGAGTAGCAGTGGCTGAGAGGCTTGTTCCCATTGTGCCCATATTGGGACCCATGGGGTGTCCACATCACAGACCACACACACACCATCCACGGTGTTTACCCACCACATGTGTCACATACCACCAATGCAGACTGTCCTCTATATCTACCAATCCTGACCACCTCCACATGTGTACCTGTCATACTTCCCCATATTCCCATTGCGTACTTCACAGGCAGGGGCAATGTAGTCCCAACAAGGGACTAACATGTGACATACCTGTCCATGTTGCGTACACTGCCAGCTGTAGATATCTGTGTGTATTGCTATGTGTGGTGGTGCCTCGTACATAGCACGCATCACTGTGGTAGCAATATTGGAGCCATGTCTTTACATACATATATGTTTGTGTGTGTATTTGTATATATGTAGACATGTGCATATAGGTATATATATATATATATATATATATATATATATATATATATATATATCTGTGTGTGTAGATATATGTGATGTATATATGTGCACATATATATGTCTGCACATGGGTATATGTATATTTCTAGACATACATGCTGATATACATATATATATCTTTATATATTATATATGTGACGTATGTACACATATGCATACCTTTATGTGGGGTACATTCAGACATCAGCTCCACAATCTCACAACATCTTCCTGCACAGCTGCACTGTTCTGCCTTGCTACAACACAGACAGGTGCCACATATGGACATGGCCTGATATTGGGGGGGGTATATTTAGGACCCGATTGCAGATAACCCTATTACACACCTATGGCATTCTGGCATGCTACATTACTGATTCACCTGAGTATCCTGCCAGTGGTGGGCCATGGCTCCCACATGTCCATCATAATGGCATTACTTCTACCACCAGCTATTGGCCACGTAATATACATACTTCCCATTACACAACACACACTATGATGGCTTGCATCTTGTCTGTCAGTGCTGACCTGCACAGTTGACGGCTATGGCCCACTACCCACAGGGACAGACACTATTGTCCATAGCAGTTGTTCAGTTGAACATCATCACAACAACACCTGAAGGCACATATAAATCATTCCACATCATCTATCCCAGTATGATGGACCAGTTACTACATTCTATTACATGTATATATACTTCACATGCCTGTTGTGGGAATGATGTCTTGTTGAATGACAGCTGGCTAAAAGCCTTTGACATAGGCTGTAATTTTGCAGAGATTTGTCTTTTTTTCCTCTCTCTCTCTCTCTCTCTCTCTCTCTCTCTCATAAATGGATTGAGCTGCTTTGAATAGATTGCAGCCTGGCTTTAGTAGGTGATGCACATGATCAGGTGATGACCTTTGCACCAATCAGTGTCCTCCACTTGCTAACTGCATGCAGCTTACTGTGTAGTACTTTCAATTACCACTGTCATGGCAACCACCTACTATAAATTCCTACATCACTTGGGTGTGGTCCCCTTACCTTTCCTGTGTGATGGACATCCTTCCTGTGTGTGGGCATCAGTGTTACAGACAGCAGGTAGCAATACCTCTTACAGGAGAACCGGCATACTCAGACCAGCTACATATTTGTAGGTGGTTCCAGAACTACAGACAGAGTGTGAGTAGAGTTGTGTTATGCTTTGTATAGTACTGGTGTTACATGGTGTGTGTATGTACATACTGTTTTACCTTGGAATGCAGTCTGTCTGCATAGCTCTTAACTGTGGGTCTATCCTCTTGGTGGCCAGAGGTGTGCCTATCATGTTTTGTTTGTCCACCATACAGGCCCTGTGTCAGATATTTCACTGGCAGTGTGTGTGTTGAGTGCTATCAGTACATGACTACATCCATTTATGTTTTTAACCTCAATTCCTTGACTAAGGTTATGTTTCAGACTATCCTGTAACACCAGCGACTTGCTTAGTGTATGGCAACAGTTTTCCACATATGGGCCTGTGTTTCAGCCTCTGTCCTCCACATACATACCAAGCTTTGCACATATGACATGCTGTCAGTGGTTGTTCTGTAGTGGGCAGTGAGTATATCATGCTGCCATTGCTGCCATCAGTCCACTGCTGTTGTATCTCCCACACATACGGTGGGGCTAGGGCCATATATGTGTGGGCTTCACTTACACAATACATGTGTGCCCTTATGCATCCCAAGAGGCCAGTGTATGTAACAGTGGTATATGGCCCTGTATTATTAAGTCTAGGGGGGTGCACCAAAAATAACCTAGGCTGTTACAAAATGTGGGTGTATCAGGGGTGAGCTGCCTTAAGGTATCTTGATGTACAGTACCATACAATTCACCTATATTTACATTACTTACATAAATTGGTTTAATGCAGGCCTACAGCCTCCCGCCATACAGACTGTTCTGTTTGTCAGCATGCTTGTGATGGTGTCAGTTATGCCTTGTTATGTCACAGTTACATCTCATTTGGTCAACTGAAGTCTTTACCACCTAGTGATTTTGTACAGAGTGTAGATAAAGGCTGCTGGACTATACACCTGCATTACTTACTGTTGATTGTTTGGTATCCTGTGGCACAGTCTGTCTTTACTATTGTACTATTTGAAGGGCTTGGCCTGGAGAGCAACAGATGTGGACCTTTCCAGACTACTGTACTAATATAACTGTTTCACAGTTGCACTGTGCTGTTTATATGGATGTCAGTGTCTGAACAGCTATATTACATGGCATATAAAACAGTAATAGTACACAAATAAAGGTTTTCCATTTCTGCAAACCTGTGTGTGGTGTTTTATCCCATGACCTCTCTGTGGGTATATGTTGCAGGCAATGGTTGTCATTTGTATGGGTGGCCCATACAGTGTTCAGTTGTTAAGGTGTTAACTGTATGTGTGCTCCTTCTACATATGTATCTTACTGTACATATCTCTGCGTGTGTATGTGTAGTCACATGTATGTCTACATATATGTATACATATATATATATATATATATATATATATATATATATATATATGTATATCTGTATCTGCATATATGTGTCTGTGTGTATGTACCCTGGGGATGTTGATAGCTTCCACATTTTACATTTCCTATGGGAGCCAGACTGTACTGCATGATATGTTACCAATACCAGTCTGACATCATACAGGTGGGATGTAGTAATGTTAACATCTTGTGCCCATGTCGTGTCAGGTCCTGGTTATGGGATCTGTAACACTTGGTAGTGTACTGTAGGGTGGACGTGTTTGGCTGTGGGGGGGGGGTATACCTATTCATACAAGACGTACATTGTTTGGGGCCTCTCATCCCCATTAATGTTGCATGTGGACATATATGTTTTGGTTAATCTGCCATTGTTATCTACAGATGTATGGCCATATATATATATATATATATATATATATATATATATATATATATATATATATATATATATATATATATATATATATATATATATATATATATATATATATATATATCTGCTTACATATATATAACTATGTCCATATATACCTACATAGATATATATCTGCTTACATATATGTAACTTGCTGTGTATATGTAGACATATAGGTGTAGGCATATATATGTGTCGATGTAGGCATCTGCATGTATATATGTTCATATATATTTATATATATGTGTGTGTATGTGTGTGTATGTGTGTGTGTATATATATATATATATATATATATATATATATATGGATCTAGGACATTTGCTCGACTGAGCAAATGTCCGAATCCATAGTCGAAAACACACACTTTACTGCGCTTTTATAGAAAAAGCACTTTTGTTAAAGCGTGTGACAAAATTAAAAAAAAACACTACATGTGGGGGGTTATGCTCCCCACCCCCCTACTTTAATATTCTGCCTCCGAGACTGCACTACAGTAGGGAAAAGGGAAATTTTCCTTACCCGCACCGTAGTACAGCCTCGACAACAGTCATACTTACACGAAAGTGCTTCTTCGGTGAAAAGCACTTTCGGCGTATATGCCTGGCGCTTGATTTCAGTCATTTGCTCAGTCGAGCAAACGTCCTAGATATATATATATATATATATATATATATATATATATATATATATATATATATATATATATATGTGTGTGTGTGTGTGTATATATGTATATATATATATATATATATATATATATATATATATCTACATATATATATATGTTGTATCTGTTTAGATATTAATATATTTGCACACACAGATATATCTAAATGTTGGAATACATTTTCTGTACTGTTGCATGACTGGGGTGATGATATGTTTTTGAAAACATCAGAGCTATGTATATCTGGCATGGCTAAGTGGTAAGTCACTTTGTCTATAGTGTGCAGGGTCCTGTGTTTGATCCTTGCAGAGGCTGTTTATTTTGTTGCTGGGCAGAACACAGGCTGTTGTATACAGAGTGATTAAGGCACTTTAAAGCAGTTGTAAGCGGGTTTGCGCGGGTTTGCGGAGAGGTAAGCACTGCTAACTTCTGGTTACAGTTTCTTATACTCTGTTTGCTTCTGAATTGCTTAACCTGTGTAGGCATTGCTTACCCCCATGCAAACAGGCTTAAACCTGCTTACTGCTGCTTAATGGTGCTTACTCCCTCTTACCCCCCGTGCTAATTTCTTTAGAAGAAAAGAAAAAGGGATTGCTAGGAAAGTGGTGAAAATAGGGGTATAAAGAGGGAAAGACAGTAAGGAAAATAGCCAGGGATGTGCAGGAAGGGTTTAGGGAAGGGTCATAGCTGCCCATTTCTTCTACAGCAACAGCTGTGCATATACACTGAATTTAGAGGTAGATTTGGACACTCAAACCCCTGGGAGAGGGGTGAGGACAACAATAATAAGTTGTGATGCCAATTAGACCAGACTACTTGTGTTCAGTGGACATGTGTGCGAAATGGACAGCTATGTATGGGGCGAGATTTTTTTGTGGGAACAAATTGCCTTTTGTTTTTTTTTTTCAGGTGAGAGTGGGATATTGGGGAGGAGTAGTAGGTATATTTGGGGAGGTAGGTTGGGTAGATTAATAGACAAGACAAACAAGATGCATACAGGGGCGGTATATGATACATGTGGGAGTAAACACCTTGATGGGGAGGGGTGTTGGGATATCGTAAGCCCCCTGGTGGCAACACTGGGACTTAGGTCCCCACCCATGGGCAGTCACCACTGCACCTTCACAGCCTCGAAGGTGGCTGTGCTGGGGGCTGAGACACAGAGCCAAGCCGACTCCTTAATCACGACATGCGGCCATTGAGCTGGCTTAGAAGATCAGCAAATTGCTGGTTGATCTCTCTACGCACCCCGACCTGGTGACGGGTGACAGGTGCCTGTCCGCTCCCACTCCCAGGATGGGGTGAGCCCCATCCCCTGAGGCGGTTCCACCCAAAGGTGGTGCAGGACCAACAGACAGGGAGGTCCCGGGTTGGGTCTCAGACATGCTGGTGCCCGGTGCCACAACCAGCTGAGGTGGGACAGGTGGGTCCGCTGGGACCGGCCTTCCCAAACGTGCTATAGTGTTTAGGTTTCATCATCATTTGTGGGTTAGTAATAGTGAACACATTCCAGGGTTAGGTATAACAACATGCATAGATATTCCGATTAACCCAGACACCAGATACGGAACAGTTACACAGCCAACAGAACACATGCATATATGGGGCCACAGTGGTAATAAGAACAGCATGCAGGTACATTGATGGCACCATGCCACCAATGTTGGAATAATTTAATATAGCACTTCCATGGAAACCATCAAAATATTTATCAAACAATTGGACATTATCAGAACATAGGTGTCATTACATACCGGTTGGGGTGGGTATGTTGATTATTGTTGGAGATATGGTGGGGGGGGGGGAATGTCAATTAGCAATTAGTATATTCCTGTAGTCCACATTACTTTCCTAATCAGTGCTGTTATCTGTACCTTACAAGTCTTACTACACTACCCTATAGCCTTAGTTTGGATAGTGATATGCCTGTCATCATCATTACACATGAACTGGTTTTACCTGCAGCATACACCTCTTACCTGGTATACCTGTTGAGGGAATGTTTATTAACACTAACTAACTGTTTGTACACATACTCCCGGATTCCAGATTGTTGTTTTGCAAATAGATATCCAACTCTTTCTGCACAGACTCTGGCCATGTGTTGACCACATGCTGGTGTGCCAGGACATATCAGAATATTGCCCTCTTCCACCTTTAGTGACCTAACACACACATATACATGCTTTCCTACACAGTTATATTATGTAGCACAGTGTGGGTGACAGTGACCAGTGATACTTTATTATTCAGAGAAACTGCAATGCTCACAATTCCCTACAGTACCAGAGTGAACAGTACCAGTACAGGTTATAATGGTCTGTATTTCTTAGCACACTGTTTGTATCCACCGTACCTGTGGGAGCAATGTTTGTTAGCACTACCTGACTGTTACCACACAAAGTTCCAGATTACACGTTAGTATTATGCATATACCTCTCACTCTGTTACTGTACACACTCTGGTCACAGCTTGACAACATGGGAGTGTAGATAGGACATACTTGAAATATTACTCTCCTAACAGTTTTGGGGGTTGCTACAGTGACAGGTGTGTTCTCATGATGTTTGACAATTACTTGTATTCCCTGTTTGCTGACTAAACATCTGGGATCATCCCACAGACTTACCAGGGGGACAGGGGACAGGCAGCAGATATGGGCACATATACTGGACATTCTGGCCTCATTTGTGCAGTTGTGGGGTATGAATCTGTATGCAGCCTAATTCCACTCCCAGGATTCAGGCCATGGCTGTGTCTACTACAACGTAAACACTGTCCATCACAGTTGTGTCTGCTATATAGATATTGCTGTATATCTGCTTTCTGTCTTATTAATCCCCTGTGCTTTTGCATTCTGACCTTGTATTACAACACTCATATACAGATTTCCTAGACAGTTATATGTTGTGTGGGTGACAGTGATGTGTAATACCTCATTATTCAGAGCAACTGCATATCATTCTTGGATTTCTGGGCACAGTGTTGGTATCTGACAGACGTGTGGGAAGTATGCTTATTAGCACTACCTGAATGTTCCCACACACAGTACCAGATTCCACATTACTATTATGCACATACATCTCACTCTGTTGCTGTACACACTCTGACCACAGCTTGACAAGTTGGGGTGTAAATGGGACATATGTGGCTTCTTAGTCACATAAGGTACTGGGGAGTTGCTAGCGTGCCAGCTTTGTTCTCATAGTTGTGTGTCAATCAGTTGTATTTCCTGTTTGCTGCCTATATGTCTGGGATCATCCCACTAATTTTCCAGGGGGACAGGTTGATAGGCAACAGAAATGGGCCACTTTACTAGACATTCTGGACATATCTGTACAGTTATGGGCTATGATTCTGTATGCAGACTACTACCACTGGCAGGATTCGAACCGTGCTTGTGTGTGTTAAAAAAACAACAGTTCACATCGCAGTTGCATGTGTTATTTGGCTTTTGATGTCTGCATTTTCCCTGTTTACTGTCTATGTGTCTCTCAGTTGTACTAAATGGACTCTGGGGATTACACCTGTCATATTCAGACATTCCTATACATTCAATTTATGGTGCACAGTGTGGGTAATAGTGCTTAATACTACAGTACTGTTACATGATTGCATATCTACATTACCATATGATACCGGGATACACATATGCAGTCCAGTAGTTAGATCTGTTTTGTCAGGCTATTACACTTTTATTGACTTACAAACAATATGAGGCTCTTCCTGTCATATTCTCTAGTGTATGCAGTACTTGCCTTGAACAATACAGGTTTTATACAAGCAATTAATTTACTACTACTTTTATTTTTATTTCCTATGACAGTAAATGCATGAGTATTACTGACCTGCCTCAAATCGCAACCTCGCCAGGTGACTTATGTGGGCCTCTTGGTTCGCTGCCCTCTCCATTGCAGCTGTGGGGGACATATGAGGAATATTTAGCCATACCTATCAATGATATACCTGAGCTGGCAATTATTACACACATACGGGTGTGATACACACAACTGGAACATCCCCTGCTGCTCTAGCCTCCTGGAGCCACTCCTCCAAGAGGTCCCCCTTACACCACTTCAGGTTGGCATAGTGGTGCCTGACCTGTTCACCAGTTCTGGGCATGCCAGTGGCACTGGTGAGGTCACGGGCGAGATGGTCCCAGGCCTCCGCCTTATATTGGGAGTCCTGGTACTGGCCCTGCAGCAATCTCTGAGCATAGTCTTTAACTAGGAGTCCTGCCATGACCTTGAACTCCTGGATGTACCAGTGCTGTGCCCGGAAGTGCACACCTTCTCCCTTTACTGCCATAGTGCCTGCAAGGGGAAGCTACAACCAGTTATGAGATGTATTCCCACCTCTTGGGTTTAAGTAGGGCCGATTTCCCACACTTTTCCGTGATTGTCCAGTTTTGAAAAGGCTAAGCTATGGGCAAACCTGCTTAACAAAGGCTGGCATTGTTTAAAGGGGTATAACACTGGGCACATTGAGTTAGCTGGCCTACACATTGCTTACATCTCCTAAGCTGGCCTGTGCAATGCTTAGCATTGCTTACATTAGACTTTGCATTATTTTTTTTCTTTTGGGCATTGATTTCTTATTCATTGCTTCTTATATATCTGCCTGGTATCCATGATTAATGTGTATGTACACTCTATGGGGTCCTTGTGTTTTTATTGGGGACTTCAACACTCTATTACAATTACACCTCACTTCTAGGCTTACTGCTGTACTCCAGTTCACATATTTATGTTATCTAGTGGGTTATGGAACATATGACTGTATACTGATTGTTGTCACAGGTTCAGTTTGGTTTTACTATGGTGAGGACTTGTTTGCTGATACATCTTCTGTACGTCTGTGATGGCTTGGTGGTTAACTACTGTGACTATGGTGTATAGGGTTCTTAGATTGAGACCTGCATGGTTGTTTATTTTGTTGATGGCCAGAACAAGGGCCGTTGGATACAGAGTGATTAAGGCACTTTTGAGGGGTTGTTAGCGGGTTTGCGCAATGTTAAGCACTGCTAACATGCCGTTACATCTGCTTACAGAGAGTTAGCTTTAAAATTGCTTAACCAGTGTAGGCATTGCTTACCACCACGCAAACAGGCTTAAGCCCACTTATTAGTGCTTAAATATGCTTACTACTGCTTATTTGTGCTTAAACCTGCTTACTAGTGCCTTATTCATTATGACACTGACACCTCACACGTGCTTTTACTGCAGTACTCCAGTTCATGAAAATATGTTATTTAGTGGGTTATGCAACATAAATATTACTCATAACATGCTTTGCCATGGAAAATGGAATGTGTTGTAGTGGGTCTCGAACCGGGAATGCCTGCTTGTAAGGTGAATGCTCTGCCCACTACACTATTGCCATGCTGCTTCATTTGCATATATCTCCCTTGTTATCCTCTTCAACCTTTTAAGCTGTATTAACCATAGCTAAGCGATAGGCACATTCGCACACCTATGGTTAGCTTTAAGTGTATTGTTAAAAAATTAAATTAAGGGTTTCTTCATTTTATTTATGTATACTGTTGCTGTTGTATACAAGGGGACTGTTGGTGGGGATATGCGGTC
>NC_056735.1:1174014767-1174127267 GCF_019279795.1 Protopterus annectens
CTAGAATGAAGCCTGTACCTAGGCTGTGGTTGAATAGAGTGCTCAATGGCAAAGCAAGTTCTTGCTGGAGATGGTGCAGAATACAGCTTGGGATTCTATCAGGTCCCATGGAAGCTGTGTTCTTTGCCTTGACCATTAATACTTGATCGACAGAGATTTGAGGTGCAGGATAAGTATTGGGGATGTCGAATGGGCCTTTGGGGGGGACAGGGGGATGAAGTTTGTGCTGAACTTATCTGCTAGCAGGTTGGCTAAGTCAACAGGATCAGTGTAATTGATACCTTTAAGTACTAAGTCGGAACAAGCCTGGGCTTTGCCATGGAGGTTTCTGACGTAACTGAAGAAGGCTGTGTGGTTTCCCTTTGTTTCAGATGCTAGTTTCCATTCATAATTGGCTTTGGAGGTTTTCACTAGTGATCTAAGTTGCTTGTTGAGACTAAGTAGGGAGGTTTTCCAATTTGGAATTTGTTCCTTTTTACCCTTGAACAAGAGTTTATTCCTTTTGTTGTAAAACCTTTTGATAGAAGATGCCCACCAGACAAGTTTGTGTTTCCTTGAGGAGCAGGTTTTAGTTTTTTTGGGTATGGCTGAGTCCATGTAGTTGTACAGGTGCTTGTATACTGCATTGGCATACTGTTCAGCATAGTTGTCTGCATCCTCTGAGGGGGGCAGTGGTGTGAAGATACTGATACCCTCCCTTAGGAGGTTCTAGTCAGCTTTTGAGAAGTTTTTTAGCCTGGTTATGGCTTGGGGGTTGTGATAGAAACTTCGAATGAGACAGAGTGATGATCTGATCTCACCAGAGAAGAACATACTATGGGAGTTGTGCAGTGGTCACCCATGTTGGTGAGAACCAAGACAAGAATGTTATCTCCCCTTGCCAGCGATGTGATGAGATGGTCTAGTGTATTAGAATTAATGAAGTCAAGGAATCATTGGGTGAGCACATTAGTGCAGGAATAGTTCACCCAGTGTATAGTGGGGCAGTTGAAGTCATCAAGGATCAGGGTGTTAGGTGGTACCTTGATGGAGTCAAGTAGGTCCAGGTAGGAGGAGTGGGTGTCCTGAGTCATGGTGGGAGGTCTATAGCTGGCTATAACTTGGATGGGTGTATGGCCAACTATCAGTTGCACCTGGAGTAGTTCCACTGCATCATGCTGGCAAACCAGTCTGGAGGTGTGCCTGTCTTTAATAAAGATAGAAACTTCATCACCCTTAGTCTTCCCAATCTCATTTTGGGGTCAGAATGTGTGGAATGAGGTATAGCCTGGTAAGGCAGGGGTGCTCTCCGCAGCCCTGAACCAAGTTTCTGTGACCACACAGACGGCATCTTTCAGTGTGAGGAGAGCATCCAGTGAGTGCATTTCCAGGTTAAGGCTCCTAGCATTAAGCAGCATGACCTTCAATTTGCTTTTTGACAAATTTTTTATGTTGGAAGGTTTGTTTTTGGGATATTGCCTAAAAAGGCACAATGAGGGAGGCAAGAACCTTGGTCAGCATCCAAAATCCCAGGGGTGGCAGGTGGAGGCCATTTCTGGCAAAGTATCGAGGCCTGCCAACCACGTCATCCCAGGCAATACTGACACCAGAAACTAAGCCAATTGTTGAAGTCTGAAACTCAAATGTCTGTCATTATTTAATGACTTTAATCCCCAATGATTTGCCAGTAAACTACTCATTTTATATGGCTGGGACCAAACATACGAGCCAAAAATCTGGACATTCTGCAAAAATCTGAATAGCTGAAAGGTATACTTTGTTGCCTCTTAGCTCAAACTATCCGGGTAAACCTAAAATAAACAGGGGACAAAGGCTCAAAACAGGAACATATTTGACTTGATTATTAGATTTGTGTTAGCACACATTTTCTGAAACAGAGGTGTGCATGACTGACTGAGTGAGAGTGACACTGAAGAGGTTTGCAGACCTTTGGACTTTTCAGCTGAAGAAATCTGGATAAAGCCTAAAATGAAGAGGGAATAAAGGCTCAAAAACAGGAACAGAGTTTAATTACTGCTCTTATAAAATTACAAACTTGCATAATTAACAGGATTTGTGTTAGTATGAATTTTCTGAAGAAAATAATAGCCTGAAACTCAAATGTATGCCATAATTTAATAACTTCAATCTCTAATGACTGGCAACAATCCAAATGTTTTAGGCGTAAGGGACCAAAAAATAAAGTAAATGCCTATATATTTTTAAGTGTTATATTTTGGATGTAAAATACTTAATCTACCACCATTAACATGTACGATAGCAAGTTTGAAACAGTAGGCAGAGAAACTATTTTACATCAAAACTATATAAAATAATAATATAGTACTTAAAAAGTAAATAAAACAACAATTTTACAGAGCGCACATTCTCTAAGCACGGTAATGCCCTCCAAGATATGTGTTAATTTGTAATTAACACCCCTCCAGGGGTGTAGAGGCCCTCTGCTAACACCCCTGGGTGGGCATTAATTACACATTAACACATACCCTGTCTGGCATTATTGCTTGCATATATGTGGTTGCCAGAGGCAGGATTAAACAGAAAGACAACTTTCTTTCCCAGATGCAAAATAGTGTCTTATTTTGACAGTGTTGGGAAACTGCAGTCTGGGACATATTTTCACTCTTCTGATGAGAGTTATGTCATGTGCTTTAACTAGGCTATGTGCTTGACTATTGTTTGTGTTACTGTGCACTATACAGAAAAGTGAAAAAGTTTGATTAAAACTGCATATATGCTGTTTTTGCTGCTTAAATGATTTCAACATCTTTTTACTTTTAATGTCGATACCGGGACTGTTGTTGTAAAGAGTACTTTTTTCTGGTGGTGCACATTTATAAAAAGTGGTTCTATTCTTACATGGATGGTTAGGAGTACACTTCAGTGAAGTCATGGGAATGTAATTTGGAAGCAGGCATTTGTCAGTTTATACAACCTATTAAGAAAACTAGAGCCTGAAACTATTTAACAGAATCCCCTTAGTTGAAATATGACTGCAGTTTTACAAAATCGAGATTTAAATTATACAAAATGGACACTTTAATAAAAAATCTAAATCATCTGTCATTCTATTCAACAGAGTATATAGGTGTGTAGTTATTGCCATTTACCTTGTGAGTGAAGGGGCTGGGAGATACTTTGTTACAGAGTAAAAAACACTCACAGCAGCTGTTGTCCAGTTACCCTGTGAATGGCGAAACTGGGGGATACTTTGTTACAGAGTAAAAAACACCCACAGCAGCTGTTACCCAGTTACTCTGTGAATGGCGAAACTGGGGGATACTTTGTTGCAGAGTAAAAAAACACCCACAGCAGCGGTTGCCCAGTTACCCTGTGAATGGAGAAGCTGGGGGATACTTTGTTGCAGAGTAAAAAACACCCACAGCAGCTGTTGCCCAGTTACCCTGTGAATGGAGAAGCTGGGGGATACTTTGTTGCAGAGTAAAAAACACCCACAGCAGCTGTTGCCCAGTTACCCTGTGGATGGAGAAGCTGGGGATACTTTGTTACAAAGCACTAATCAGCCACAGTAGAAAAGAGGTCGGAATCCCTTCTGTGCAGAAAGCTAATGAGACTTTTTACTGGATACGTCAACCAGTTCTGATGACTGCATCATCAGGAGAAGCAGGTGACTGGACAAGGTCTAAGACTGTACATTAAACTTTGTTTGTGGACATTATATAAGCTATTTCAGGGATAGAGTAATACATTCCAATAGGTCAGTATCTGCTAGAGAAGGAGACCTGGAAAAACACATGGTTACATATAAAAACAGAAATGTGATCATTTCAGTGGTAAAGTGAGCATGTCATTTGCAATTGGATGTTGTGGGTACATTGAACAGTCTTCCTAAATGGAATGCAGTTCCATTAAACTGGTGTATTTACAGCAGTTATAAGGTTGAAGCACTGATCATATTCAGTGTAGTGTCATTTCCAAGATACCCTTTCCTTTCTATTAGTCACAGTGCAATACTCTTCTAGTACACAGTGATAGTGTTGGACATTTTCCAGTTTGCAGGGAGGAGGATGGACAGTATTTTGCAAGATGGCCTTATCTCTTATCAGATTTCCATTATCTGATATATAATGATCCAGTGCAAATGAATAAAACACAATTCAGTGAAACAGAAATTGCCAAATCTCTTTTCACAAAGTATTTAAACACAAATGTTTTAGTAGGAGACTCCTGACCTGCTTGCGGGGAAGAATCGACACCCCTCCAGAAAGCATTTGGTCAAAAAGTTTTGGGAAGGGAGAGCAGTACACATTTCTCTCTTTAGGAATAACCTGTCTTGAAAATGAAGTTCCTCAGAGATGATTATACACATATGAAGGAATTTTACTACAATTCTAGGATTCAGCAGACTTATTT
Organism: Protopterus annectens; assembly: GCF_019279795.1. NCBI lineage: Eukaryota > Metazoa > Chordata > Ceratodontiformes > Protopteridae > Protopterus > Protopterus annectens. The sequence continues at coordinate 1,174,019,142 of NC_056735.1, forward strand.
GGTGAAATGTCTTATTCTGATTTGTCTGTAATCATCTTTCATGGTACAAGCACAACCAATGAAAAATAAATTTGAGAAGTACAATATAGGTAGTGTCTTGGTGTTGTGAATATCATTCTGCATTCTTTTTCATAATTAATAAGAGTCTGAGTTTCCTTCACATGAGCTTCTTTGGAGCTAAGTTGGGAAGGGATTCTTGTTTTATAGGCACATGGAATGGTTCTGTTTAAAATATGTTTGCCAAACAAATATAAGTAATTGAGCAGAATTTATGCTGGAAACCATGCCTACTGTCAAAGACTGGTTAGACCAAGCTCAGGAATTTGCATGCCTGATTATGTAGTCTAGACATTATTAGTTAGTCAAATAAGATGCTACATATGGTAGGTGTTGCACAGTGTGGTTTCAAATATCAGCATAATTCTTTTTATATGTGTGTTGAGTTCAGTACCATGAACTACTGGCCTTACCCCATCTAGAGATTATGTAAATGTTGTGTAAATGTAATGCTTGAAGAATGTGTTTCACAGCTGCAATCCACATTAGGAAAAAGAACAACAGCATAGGAAATGCTACAACAAAACCATACAATATCAAAGTAATACCTTTGATTTAAATAATTTCAGCCAATCTGGAAATCACCACTCTGGAAAAGTGTTCCTTTAACATGACTTTCACAATTTCTTTAACCAAATTTTCCTGCTTACCCTATATGTTTTGCTCTTTTATCTCCAGTTGCCAGTTTTCATTTTCACTTTTGTACCTTGCTAAGGAAATTTTTTTGACTTGGGAGTATATTTCCTGCATTAAATTTTCTTTGTGTCAAAGGCTTATTTGTCCTTTTCTGTTTGTCAGTGCTTATTCTTGTAATTGCCCTCGTGGGACAAGTCAGTTTTGTGAGCAGCAGTATTATCCTAGCTGAAGAGGGAATCAGTGGGTGTATGTGTATGATATTTACATTGCTTAAGGGAGATAGTGGTAGTATATTTTTTTTCCTGTGTAATACCTTCTCGCTATGCAGACACCAAGTTGTGCAAGCCTAGGACAGCAGGGGAGCAGAAGGGGATCATTGATTTGACGCCTATTGCCTTATAGCATACTAGGTATTATGGATCCCTGCAAGGTCCAGAAGGAGTAAAATTATTCTTAAACAGTCAACATTACTGGATACCAACAAGAAACCCTTCAGCACATGTCACTGCCTCTCCCATGAGTCTGTCTTGCGGTGTAGTTCAGAATCCTTGTATAGACAGGAAAAGACATGTTATTGTGTGCTGTATTTTATTATCAATAGCCGTAAATTCTAAAATGCTGACAGAATATGCCTTTAAACAGACTGTTCATTCAAACTCATGCATACATTTGGTTCATTCAAAGTCATGCATACATTTGAGAGTCTTGAAACTAGATCTCAAATTCAGACATTGCTACTTAATTTGCTTTTAAAATACACATTCTCTCATTAGCTCAAGCTCTCACTGTTTTGCAGTAAGAATGTTTATTTTCACAAATTTATGTATGTTTTATTCTTCTTCTTCCTTTTACTTCATTTGGATTAAGGTGTCTTTAGAATCTTAAAAAGATAAAGCATGATAGTATGATTTTAAAAGCTAGGTTGTGCATGCATGTGAGGGGACAGACTTTATCTCAGAATTCACATTCTGTGATCAATGTTGTTAATTTGTAATAAACCAACATGCCTTTAAACAGCTATTTCAGCTGTGATTATTTGAAGACTAAGTCTTCAGTTTCAAATAACATTTAAAAACACAGACATTGCAAACACATTAAAAAAAACTGCACGCTTTGTTTTTTTGCTCAGTGTTTTCCAGTTGCAATATCTGATATTAGACTGTATGCGATCCCTGTTTATATGTTTGCTTTACTATATGGCCAACATTTTTTTCCCTCCAAATGGCCAAGGTTCTTTTAAATGTGTACTGCTAGTTTTGAACTCAGTCCCTCCAGCTTATTTCAAAGCTTTGTGCTCCTGAGCATTCATTATCATTTCGTTTTTTCACCTTTCAACTATCGAAATGTGCTAGTCATGCACCTTGCCACTTTCTTTCAGATTGAGTCCATCACATTTACCATACCTTAATGGCTCTGCAAATTAAGTTCCTGTCTTTGCCTCTGTGAGTTGGAACAGTCACTGGCCTTTAGCTAAATATAATAAAAATTGTTGTTTTCCTTTCTTATATCCAGAAAGGAATGTGGCAGTACTCATATTTGGGGTTATTACAATCTTGCAGGTACTTTTAGGCATTTGTGGTAGGTTTTCCATGTCTGCATGACTATACACAGATGAGGTGTCTATCTACATATTCTAAATAAGTGTGAAAAATGTGGATTCATATATTTATTGAATTTTGGTAGCCATGAAAGTTCTATAGGTTCAAAGAGCATTTTCAGATAAGATTCTAGATGTTCAACTCCAAAACAAATATGCAATACAGGCAATAAAAGTAGTTAGTGAAGGAATGCACAGCTGTACTTAATCCAAGTGCAGGCAAAAGTACACAAAACAAATCCAATAAAACCACGAAAGGTGCACTGAAAGCGACTCAATAAAGCCACGGATGAAGGCAACCAGTATATGTAACATTTTATTAAAGAAAAATTCACACTAAAAACACTCCATCTCCATTAACGCTGTTTGAAAATCCGTTTTCGTTTCATCACACTTCATCAGATGTGGGTTAGAGTAAAAGACAGCCCTTTTATATACAGTCAGACCTAAGGTGAAGCTTTTTCTTACCTCAAGAAGCCTCAAGACTTGTTTTTGAACCATGCAGAGCCTGCCATGTTGGTTTAGGAACTCCCTGGCTATTTCCTTTTGATGTAATACACAGTAAGCAAGGGGACAGCTGTACTTAAGTTATTTTATAAAGTGAGTATAGGACAAAATGAATGATCTGATGACTGCTGAAATATTAGTTAAAAGAAGCACATAAATAACTATATGAAAGGAAACTCGATCTTTCAAAGAGTTGTTTTTTTTTAGATCTACTGTAGGAACTGGAAGTTGAGTTTCCTGACCTGCATGCTTATCACTCAAAAGTGCTTCTATTTGGGATTTGCAGTGAACTACCAAAAGAGTGCTTTTTTTTAGAAGGCAAGCCCCCTTACACCACCTTAATAATAAGTGCTAACCCTAACCCTGCCCCTTCTCCCAACCCTAACCCTATACCTTACCTTAAAAAAACACACTGCCATCACTACATCAATCCCCTTACCTAATCCCAACCATTATCCTAAAACACACGCACTTGTACAAATACATACAAAACCCATCCCCTAACCTATTCTCGACCCTAACACTAGCACTCAAAGACATACACAAGTACTCTCACCACTTCCAAACCCCACTCACTTGTCTTGTCTGTATTTTGATCATTTAGCTATCCATATGTTTGAAATAAAGCACCACCACCGATACTCATCGACCAAATGGACGTTCGATAAAAGGCATGTAAGTCCTAACTATACACTATATATTATTTTATATTGAAGTCTTGTTCAGAGGCTGTGCTAGCTGTTAAGAATGCAAAGTAAGAAGGGCGTGGCCAAGATGATGATCTGGTAGCAGCACTCTTCAAGAGCTCTCTATCCTGGATTATATTTCTGACAGGAATTTTTTAGCATAAATGAATTTTATTCTACTTACTTATCATCATACCACTTCTAAACAACTGAGGAATCTATTCAACTATTTTTTTTAAATTAGAACTAAAAATTCCTGTCATATTCACCTCGACAAGAAAGCTTCACTCAGCTTACCAGAATGAGCCATAACAAAACTTCATCTCAAGACTCCTCTCTCAAAAAGGAATTACTTTCACTTTTAACAAATATACAGGATTTATCCTTGAAAATAGATAAAATGGACAATAAACTAGACTCCTTCAAGGACAAATGTTCTCAACAACTTGGGCAACTACAAGAAATTGTCTTACAGTATAAGACTCAAATTTCACAGATGGAACAATCTCTAAATGATATGGAAAAAAGACTAACTGAAGAGGAACACCACTCAGAATTTCTACTAAAACAAAACAACTATCTCTTAGACAAACTGGATGACTTGGAAAATAGGTCCAGAAGGAATAATCTTTGCATGTATGGGCTCTCGAAGAAAACAGAAGGAGATAACATTACTAATTTCCTTACAACATGGATACCAATCATACTTACTCTACCTCAATCACTCTCCTATGGCATAGAACGAGCACACAGATCCTTAACAACTACTGAAACATCTATATCAGCAAAATATAAGCCAAGATCCATTATAATGAAAATGTTTTCCAGTCAGTATAAAGAATTAATTCTAAAAACAGTGGTCAAATTCCCCAATAAAATACCAAGGATCACTTATAGGATTTGACAATGACTATTCTCCGAATGTGGTAACAAAAAGAAGAGAATTTTTTTCACATCCTAAAAGCTGTTAAGAAAAAACAACTGAAAATTCAAGTATTGTTTCCTGCAAGAGTGAAAATCTTCCTTCCTGACGGTATCAAAATATTTGACTCAGTGGACACAGCAACAAAATATTTACTTAACAATAACATAATTGACCAAGTTGAAGTTATGGACTGGACTAATAGCACACCCAAGAGAAATGCTGAGAGAAATTAATGGAAAATGGTTGAGCAGAAGCGAAAAAGCTGAAAGATAAACAAATATTTTTTTGTTCTTTTTTTTTTCTAATACAGTACTGCTGTTAATTTCTCTTATCCATATTCTATAAAAGGAAAAAGAAGGGGAAAGAAAAGAGAAAGGAAATAAGAAAATTAAAAGAATGTTTTCAACATAGTCATCATTTAATGCAGGTACACCTTTTTTATTTCCATCTTTATGTCTATTATAAATACTTATGCAATTCATACTAGCTTAAACAATATATCAAAAGCTATATCATAAAAATATTTTAACAATACAAATAATATTCATAATGTTTGTATTCAATGTTTGTGTCTTTCTGCTTATCCTGGTTAGGGGTCGCCACAGCGGAACTCCGGTCCGCTAATGATTGGTAGAAGATTTTTACGTGCCGAGTTACCAGCCCTGACGCACAACCTTCAACGAAGGTACGCCCCTTCATGCCTGTCTCCCCACAGAAGACGCTTTAGCTGAGAATCGAACGGACAACATCTTGCTGTGAGTCGACAATGCTACCGCAGCACCACCACCGCAGTCTAATGTTTGTATTCAATACTAGCTATAAATATCTCATAGTAATAAAACCTTAACTATAATTTAAATTTGAATTAATAATCTTACTAGAAACTCTATTATCTTACTTTACTGTGCATCTATTCATTTACACACACAAGACTAATATCAAATCAATAACTAAATATATAGTCTCTAAACTATAAGTATTTCCAATCAATAAAGCATGGCTTCTTAGTTCTTTGTTTATATTTATCCTAAAAGGAAAATCTTTAAATGTAAACAATTGATTAATTAAGTAAGATACTAAGGCATATTTCAGATTCTGTGTATTTCCTGGGCTGGTGTTGAAAAAGCTTATAATGGCATACAAAAATAATAACTAAATGTGTGCTCTTAACTTGTGACCATTCTCAAGAAAATTACAAATTTAATTATTTAGAAATATATTAATGATATGGGAAACTTTCACTGTGTTTTTTTTCTTTATAAAGGAGGTGACTAACTGGTCTGAATAATGCTACAGAAAAATCTATGATCTTTTATTGTGGTTTCAACTACGTTTTTACTTTCATTCTCCTCCAGGCATTAAAAAGCTACTATTCAGTTGTTCTTTTACTTTCCTGCTAATGCTGTGCACGAGACCTACCTAGATTTTCTGTGTTTTGTGCTGCTCCTCTGGTTTCTGTTCCCGCCAGTGTCACGAGACAACTATAATCAAGATGGTCTTGTTCACACAGGCAATTCCATGGGAGCTAGCTTGCCATCTCAGACCCGAAATAAATTGTCGCTTCCTTGATGATGTCATATTAGATGTTGCAAACAGACCTTGACCCTTTATGTGCAGCGTAAACATTTTTTTGTGGATAAAGTTCTAAACAAATATATTTCCATTGATGAAAAAGTAATAATATTTGGTGAGTTGCCATTGATTGTTGAGGAGCAGCAATGTTTCCTGATAAGAAATTTCTGTGTCAGTTTGTCAGACAGCATGATGCCTAAGGTCAGAAACTCTCTCCGTAGCTTTTATTATTCTTTCTTGCAGCATAAATAGCTGATTTCATATTTCTGATGTTTAGCTAACTCATTGTTTAATATATTGAATTGACTAAAAAGCAAACGTGTCTAGTTTCTGTTAAAATGTATAATTTAGTTTAAATATTATAAAAATTCACCCATTTCACATCTCATTTGGATTATTGAATCTAACTTTCATAGCTACCATTACAGAGAATGTTTGTGATAACTATAAATGTTATGTTGTCCAATCTCGCCTACATTCTTACCCGTGGGTTTGGAGCCAAACCTCGGCTCCGACTCGGCCATACTCTAGCTCGAACTCTTCAATTGGCTCGTGGCTAAGAGGTATCCCATGCTGCAATGCGCCTATTCCCAGATCTCGTTTGCTGCTCGTACAGCTCGGACGTGGTCTCACTCTTGGCCCTGGCTAAGTACAATTTTTGTATTTATATTTCAATATAGTAGCTCCAAAAGCTATTTTCATAGCTAGTGTGTGTGTTTTGCTTCTGCTGGTTGTGTGACCAGTTTTGTTGAACCTTTTATTTTGGTATCCCATTTCTTTCTTTGGTGTTTACGGGCTAGGCCCGTTTCAGTTAGAGGACCTAGTCCTCCCCTGTTTTTGTGTAGCAGACCTGTTAGCGATTTTGTGTTGTGTGACTGTTTTTTTTTTGTGCCCTTATTCTCTGGGCTAGGCCCATTTAACTTAGAGGACCTAGTCCTCCCTGTTATTATCCCGCGGTCTCTAGGCCATTTAAGTTAGAGGCTCTAGTTTCCCACGCTCTATCTTGGTTATTTTTGGTTATTGTGGTGAAGGTGTCCCTACTGTTTTTCCCTGTGTGTGTTCTTGCTATCAACATGTCCAAGGATTCTAAAGAACACAGGCCTTCGGGCTTTAAAAAGTGTGTCAAATGTAATAATAAGATGTCTTTGATGGATGGGTACTCTGTGTGTGTGCATTGCTTGGGGGCTATTCATCTACAAGAATCCTGCTTGTTCTGTCATGCTTTCAGTCCCCGTGAGTTGCAAGAGAGGAAGAACAAGCTTATTTTAAAGTGATTTCTGAAACCTTCCTTTGAAGAAGACTTGGGGAGATCTTCTAGTTCCAGATCCTCTCCTTCCAAACCAGACAAAACAACAGACAAAAAATGCTCTAAGAAATGCTCTCCAGATCCATCAGTTTCCTTGGAGCTGCCAGAGAAAATCACTAGAACTACAGTTGCTTCTTTAGCTCCACTGGCTTAGGGGCCGACAGAAGGCAGTGCATCTATGATGTCGACATTGGCTCCCAGTTTATTGGGGCCAGTGACAGATTTATCAGTTCGGAGCTGGTCTCCAGTTTTTTGACTGGTTTCTCCGACTCACAGGTCTCCCTCTGCAGGGAGATCCAGATCCCTGACTGTGTCCTCTAGGTCCTCTAGGACCCTTTCCGATGACGATGTTGATAGAGTGGTGAGGAAACTGCTCCAGTCATCGGTGCTGGCTAAATTGCTTTCAGCTCCGGCCCAGTTGGTTCTGGAGACCCTCCTCCCTTCATCTTTGGCTGTTCCTCCTCTGAACCTTTCTTCAGAGCCAGAGCTGTCGGTTCCGTCAGATGCTGCGAGATCAGTTCCAGAAGCACCTTTTGGCATCTCGGCTCCGATCTCCGCTCCGACCCTGTCGGTGCCGTCCATGGAGTCCTGGATTTACAGTTCACCGGTCGGAACCGAGAGGGAGGTCTCGAGTCAATCTTCTTCGGCTCCGAGCCTTCCTCTCGGTGTTTCGGCTCGGGTGAGCGTGGACCTGACATCGGCTTCAGACCTCATCTCTTCGGCTCTGAGGGCTACTACCGTATCTTCCATGGTTACTCGACCTTCGGAGCTGGGGGGATCAGCTTTCGAGGTCATGAGGAGTGTGCTGGCCAGGTCGTCAGCTGCATCTTATGGCACCGACACTCTTCCCCCTCCAGCACCGATATCAGTCTCAGATCACCCTCTATCTAGGGACAGCGGTGACCTAAGGCCTCAGGATACCTCCATGAGTGGTCCCTGGCTTTCTGAGGCCTTCCCAGATTTTTTACCTGAGGAGCCCCCCAGAAAGAGAGTGTGCAAGAGGAAGCACATTGACTCCCAAGGTGAGTCTCTCATGTTTGACACCGACTTCGAGGAGTCAGTGGGGTCCCCCAAGTCATCTTCTGACGATATCTCTTTCTCAGATATCTTGGAAATATTGAGACAGAGAGACGACTGGCCATCCAAAGCCCCTTCTGAGGAGGAGTCAGTGTTCCTGAAGGCCTTTGGGTCCCAACCCTCAACCTCTTTGGTTTCTCCCCTGTTCTATGAGCTCCTAGACCTCATTTGTTGAAAGGTATGGGAAACTCCAGACACTGTGGAACCGGTCCCTAGGAGACCCAACAAGTTTTTATCCGCTCCCCCTGGTAAAGAATTTCTTACAAAAGGCGTTCCAGTAGATGCCATGGTGGTGGCAGCAGCCACCAAGAAGGAACTTGCAGAAACTTCATCTACCGTCCATCCCCCTAACAAGGAGTCCAGGGCTATGGACAAGTATGGGAAGCATGTGTTCTCTTCAGCGACCTTTACACTGCGGTCGCTGAACTATTTGTTGCATTTTACATGGCTCCAGAGAGATCTCCTAAAAGGGCTGGGAGATTCTCTACAGGGTAACGTTTCTAATGCTGTGGCTCAGAAGTCTACTATAATTCTGTTACCAACTCCTCCATGAGGCTGATCTCTTATGCATCCAATGGAGCAAGTAGGGCTGTGGGTTCCAGTGTCTCTCTTAGGAGACACTCCTGGATGTACCTGTGCAACTTCGCGGTGGCTTTCAAGTCTACCTTCACCAATGCCCCCTTTTGACGATTCATCCTTATTTGGAACCAAGTTGAAGGACACTCTCACTAGGTGCGAGCAGGAAGGAAAAATCCGGTCTGCCGTAGGAGTCCATTTTTCCATGCCTTCTAGACCTTATCCCAAGGGCCAGAAGGGTGGAAAAATGTGGTTGATAAAGTTGCAGAAGTTTTTTCATGATGCACAGAGTGATTCCCCCTCCAGAGACAGAGGAGGGGGTGGAAATTCAGGTAGACACTGCCCTAGAAGCAGAGGAGGCCCGCGTAACCAGGGGGACCATGATTCATTTTGTGGTTCTCCCTACCAGCGCTCCTGAAGGGAGGTCCAACTGTGCATCTCTAGAGCCAGTCAGGGGTCACATTTCTCTATACCCAGAAGCCTGGCGAGACATCACCCAAGATGAGTGGGCATTAGAGATAATTTCCAGAGGTTATCATATTCCCCTTCTTTCTTATCCCCCTCCAAACAAAAGAATCCCAGACATTCCACCCAGTCAAAGGGATTCCGCAACATTAGAAGTACAAAAGTTGCTGTCAAAGGGAGCCATCCAGCCTGTCCCCTCAGACCAAGTAGGATTAGGGACTTACTCCAGATTCTTTTTGGTGCCGAAAAGAACATGGGACCTGAGACCCATTTTGGATCTCAGCCATTTGAGCCTTCATGTAGAGAAGTCCAAGTTCAACATGGTCACGTTACAGTCAATTCTCCCGTTATTAGGGAAAGATGTGTGGATGTGCTCCATCAACCTCAAGGATGCTTACTACAATATAAAATGGATAGAGCATCCAGAAGTCACCTATGCTTCCGCTGGGAGCCAGTCATTTTCAGTTTTGCGCCCTGCCTTTTGGTCTCACCACATCCCCCCAGGGTGTTCACCAAATGCATGGCAGTGGTAACGGCTCACTTGAGACGTCAGGGATTCCAAGTGTTTCTGTACCTGGATGACTGGCTCTTGTCTGCCACCACCAGGAATCTACTGCTACAGACCAGGGGCGCCACTATTGCACTGTGCCAAAGTCTGAGAATTACTTTGAAATGGGAAAAGTCTGCCTTGTTGCCCTCGCAGCATGTTACCTTTATCGATGCCGAATTAGACATGGTGCTCATGAGGGTTTTCCTACCAGAAGAGAGAATTCAGATTTTACAGCAGCAGGTCTACGCTTTACTACCACTGAAGAAGGTCAAGGCAAAAGTGGTCCTCAAGTTATTAGGGACCATGGCTGCCACGATTATGCTAGTTCCTCTTGCAAGACTACACATGAGGCTTCTTCAGTGGCTACGTTTTGCCCAGTGATCTCTACAGCATCTCCCACTCTCCCATCCTATTTTGATTACAGACAGGTGCAAGCAGGATCTGCGTTGGTGGCTTCAGACCAGCAATCTCATCGTGGGTATGCCTTTCATTCTTCCTTCTCCGGTTGCCACGGTGACCACGGATGCCTCCCAGATCGGGTGGGAGGGCATTATCTCGGCAGGACAGTCCAAGGCACATGGCAAGAACACGAGATCCATTTGCATATCAATGTCTTAGAGATGAGAGCGGTGCTATTAGCGTTGCAAGCACTTCAAGGCTTTCTTCCACACTGGACAATTGCAGTCCACTCAGACAACATGTCAGTGGTATGGTATCTGAACAAACAGGGAGGAACCGGGTCGTATCCCTTTGCAGAGAGACACTTCGAGTGTGGCAGTGGACAGTATCTTTCTGGCACTTTCTAGTGGCAACGCACATACCCGGGAAGTCCAACGTGATTGCTGACAGGCTGAGCAGAGCTATTCTGATGCCTCACTTGTGGTCCCTGAGTGAACAAGTGGCGGAATGGATTTTCCGCAGATGGGGTCAGCCTTGCTGCTATCTATTTGCCAGCCCCCTCAATGCCAAATGCAGCAGCTACTTCACCCTTATCCCCCCAAAGGGGGAGGCACCCAGGGACGCTCTAGTTCACGATTGGCCCTCCGGTCTTCTCTATGCCTTCCCTCCAATCCCCCTGATAACGAAGGTTATTCAGAAAGCACAATCCTTGGGAAGCAAAATGATACTGATTGCACCACACTGGCTTCGTCAGATCTGATTTCCTTTTCTCCACCCTCATCTAATGGACGATCCATGGATTCTGGACCCAGAGCCAGATCTGTTGACTAATATGTCAGGGTAGTTCCACCCCTCCATTCAGACCCTCAGGTTGACAGCATGGCTGCTCCAATTCTGTCCCTAGTCAGGCTTCATGATTTACACCGGATGTGGTTCATATTCTGTCTTCGTCCCACAAGCCTTCTACTAGGAAGATTTATTCCAGTAAGTGGAAGAGGTTCTCCATTTGGGCTCATGAAAGGCAGATTGATCCCTATAGAGCTCCCATTTCATCAGTTTTAGAATTTCTTTCTCAACTGTTCAGCCAGGAATCAGCTGCGGCAACTATCAAAGTGCAGTTGACAGCCATTTCTACTTTTCATGTTGCTAAGGAACCCAATCTAATGGCGCACAGACTTTGTAGGGCTTTTCTGAAAGGGACTATGCTACTTTGACCACCAATCTTTGATCCTGTAATGCCATGGGACCTTAATTTTGTGTTACAGCAGCTTACCTCACCTCCTTTTGAGCCCACAGCAACCTGTAACATTAAATTTTTGTCTTGGAAGACAATCTTTTTGATAGCCATCACTTCAGCTAGGCAGGTCTCTGAACTCCAAGCTTTATCGGTTTGGCCCCCTTACTTGGTATTTCAGAAGGATAGGGTTTTGCTAAGACCTAATCCTTCCTTTATGCCTAACGTTGCCTCGGTGGTCAACCTCAACCAGTTCATTGAGCTGCCTGTATTTTTCCCTGAATTCTTTAACAAGGCAGAATTTAAGTTTCATCAGCTAGATGTCCACAGACAATTGCATTTCTATTTACATAGAACAAAAGATATTAGGAAATCTGATCAACTCTTTGTCTCATTTTCAGAGAATAGACTCGGGACTCCAGTTTCTAAAGTAACTCTGTCCAGATGGATTTCTAGTTCCATTTCCTTCATCTATACTTCAAATGGCAAGGAATTACCCTTTAAAGTGAAGGCTCATTCTACACGTTTGGTGTTTACTTCTACTGCCTTTCAGGCTAGAATGTCTATGGATGATATTTGTGCTGCAGCCACTTGGGCATCTCCTCACACCTTTATTAGTCACTACAAATTAGATCTGATATCAAGAGGCAGATCCTCCTTTGGTTCCACAGTGCTCAGGAGTATTTTCCAGTGAGCCACCCAAGGTTTAGGTGCTAGGGACGCTGTCCCACGGGTAAGAATGTAGATTGGACTACATAACATCAAGAAGTTATGTACTCACCATAACTTTCGATGTATGTAGTCCATCTCGCCTCACATTCTTACTAACCCACCCACCCCTTCCTGGAGGATCTAGAGGTCGAGTCTCTGTTTTCAGCACTCCTTCTTGATGTGTTGAGTTGGTTCTTCCTCTCAACGTGTTGGTGAGTGTGTATGTGAGCTTGCAGCAAACAAGATCTGGGGATAGGTGTGTTGCGGCATGAGATACTAGACTACGAGCTAGAGTATGGCCGAGTTGGAGCCGAGGTTCGGCTCCGAACCCACGGGTAAGAATGTGAGGTGAGATGAACTACATACATCGAACGTTATGGTGAGTACATAACTTCTTGTTTTTAACATATGTTTCAACGCTTTTGGAGCCACTCACTCAAAGAACTTCAGACTGAAAAAATATTCTCCTCAGAGTGTATAGAGCTCATACTGCCCCTAATTCCTGGCATTCTCCTTCATACTGCCCTTAATTCCTGGCATTCTCCTTCATACTGCCCCTAATTCCTGGCCGTCTCCTTAACTTGTTTGTGTTAAAGTTTCATGTGAAGTAAGCATTTGGGATAATATGTGCAGTTAAAAAAAATGAAACTCTTTTTCTATTACAAAGATACAGTATGTATTTATAAATTAAAAAAAGATATATAACAGTGTACATTTCTGTGAGATAAGCAATGGGAAGATACCTAATTTGTTTATAGAGATATGTTCATAGTCCTTTTTTTTTCTTTTAAGGTTTTCTCTTTTGAACTGATGCAACATGGGCAGAGACTATAGGTAGTGCAGTAAATGTAGCTATGCTTTATTATTATTTAACTTTATTAGTCTGAATTAGATATAGATCAATGTATAATACCAATATTTTCAATCCTCTGGTTGCCATTTAATAACAGACGAAGTGAGGTCAGAATCTGGAAAACAGATTGTAAACTTTCCGTGACATTTACACTTTACATAAATGTACAGGTTTAATGGGATGACAGAATATGTTTTGTAAAACAAGGTGGCACTCAATATCTGATTGATCATTCATAAATAACACCACTTTTAGAGTACTACCTGAATATAGATTAACATACTTCAGAAACTAACAATAGTAAATAATATGTTAAGGGCATTGAATCTTTCTATAAAAATGATGGAACTCTAATACCTAAAAAGTTATGATCATACAGACTGGTAGCTATTTCACAGGAGTATCTGACTGTATAGACAGCAAGTCATTGACTTGTTATCACTTATATTGTACTTCATTTGGTATATTTGTCTTGGAGGATTTAATATTGTGGATGATAGGAAATACTGATACTTTTAAGATTCCAAACCTATAGGCCCATAGTTTATGAATGAGTACTAAATTATTTTCTATTCCAACCATTTAAGCATGCTTTTGAGCTAATTCAACCTCTGGTTGATGCATTCTTGCCCTTAAAGTCGATTGCTTGCTGTCTGATTAGTACTTTGCTGGATGCAATCTAGGGAGCAGAATTTTGTTTCATGGCCTGCCCTAGGGTCTCAGTTAATATTCAGAAATTATACAAAATGTATCTATTATTCAACATATCAAAAGAATAAAACAACTAAATTGGTTCTTGGTTTAAGTTTATTAACTTTTTTCATTCTGATTTTGCTATAGTGGTTCTGTAATGAAAATGTATTGAGACAATTTCATGTTTATCTACATTTTTGCTTGGATTATAGAAAAAAAATAATAAAATGTAATCTTAAATATTAAAAGTTTTAGAAATTTATATATTACACTGTGGTGTTTACACTGTAATAACTTGTATATATACATATATGTTATGATGTTGATCAAACATTCTTCACTTTCTCATACCATACTATTTATTAACCTTAGATTAAGATTTTTATTAAGCATTCCTGATTTACACAGCTAACATGAACTGTTCTTAAAATCATCTTTCACTCACTTACTATTACAAGCTGAAACTATAATTTCCTATCACATAATTCTTTAAACATAGGAATATACTAGGTTGAGAGACTCTCTCTATGTGTATTAGTTACGATTAGAGGGACTGTCTGCGTGACTTATTTAATCAGACAGGAGGATTTAGTCCTCATAGAGTTGTATATTGGTTGTATTATTTGTAGCTTTAGTTTCATAAACATGTTTGTTTTGGTTTTTAAGGTGTCTAAAACAAATGAAAGTATATGGCACACATATCTAAATGTAATCCTTTTTCTCTATAAGACACGTCATTATATATATTAACCATATATCTTACTATAAACTGACACATTTAAATATTATATGAAGTGTCTATCTATTAATGTTAATGGTCTTAATAATAATAATGACAAAAGGAGAAGTTTACACAAATACCTGAATTTACGTAAACCTCAGTTGTATTTCTTCAAGAAACACACCTGACTAATGAAGATACAAATAAATTAAATTTCAATAATTATACAATACTAACAACATCACAATTTAAACAAAAGAAAAGAGGAGTAGCTATATTAATTAGAAATTCTACCCTCTGTCCCAAAATAATTTCAACATATCAAGATTCCTCAGGAATGCTTTGTTTAGTAACTCTTGAAATCAATAAAAAAAAATTACACCTTAGTTAATATATATTGGCTACCTGGGGTTGGAATTAAAACAGTTAACAACCACTTAGAAGATATTATGCACTATGCTAAAGGCAGTTTAATAATGGCAGGAGACTTCAATTGTATTATGGGTGACAAAGTCTGATTCTCATAGTAATCAAAGAAAACTCCTGCCCCCAGAGCTCTAATGAAATTTATTGATACAGTAATAATTAAAGATATTAACCAGTTTGCTGATCATAACAGGTTCATAGGTGTGTACTAGGCTAATGGCCCTGGAGCCTTTACAAGCCTAGCCCATAGAAGTGCCCTGGCATTGTGTCACCCGATGTTAGTTCCCAGTGCCTCTATCAAGTAGCACCACTGGAGTGATCCCCGGGGTGAACTTTCTATTTCCCATACACTCATCAAGATTTCTCTTGAAGAGGGCCAGTGAAGTGCTCTCCTTGACATGTATGGGAAGTCTATTCCAGAGCATGGGCAGTCTCTGGGTTATGAACCTGTCCGTCCAGCATGTTATGTTGATTGTGGTATTGAGGTTGAGGTTTCTGGAGCGTGTGGTGCGGAGGGATTGGGATTTCTTTAGATGTAGCATTTCTAACAGAGTTGGGTCAGACATGACTTTGTAAGTCAAGCAGAGATCACCTCTTAGTAGACGATATGAGACAGAGAATAGCTGGATTTTTTGAGTCTGTCCATGTACGACATGTATTTAAGGCCTAGGATCCTCTTCATGATGTACTTTTGTGGTATGTGTCTAGTGAGGTACATGCCAAATAAGGCATTATACTCGATGACTGGCCTAATGAGGGAAGGGTAGAGAGAGATGATGACCTCTTTCTTCCTGGATGTAAAACCCCTTGGTAATGAGATGTGCCACATAGAAAGACTTTCTGACCACAGTGGCAATGTGGTGGTCGAAGGAGAGGTTGCTGTCAACCTGTGTCCCCAGATCTCTTATAATGCCTTCAGTGTTCAGTGGGCTCCCATCAATGTGGTAATTAGTGGGAACTGAGTTTTTACCAAAGGGGATGACAACGTATTTTTTGGCATTAAGCTTAAGGCCATGGTTTTGACACCAGTCATTGGTCTCAGTGAGGCCTTTCTGTAGGATGTCTACATCACTTGGGGAGTTAATAATGGCTCCCAGCTTGCAGTCATCTGTGAACTTGGTCAGCCAGAGACCCTCTGTGTTGGCCTGGACTTCTAAGAAGTAGATGCCAAACAGGAGAGGACCCAGGACCGATCCCTGTGGGACTCTGCTCATGACTGGTCGGCAGTCTGTCTTGGAGTCATTATTTTTTACTTTTTATTCACACCGAATAAAATCCAGTCATGTATTGATGGAGTTTATGTATCAAATGATTTAATAACAAAATTAAATGGAGTTAAAGTAATAGCCTGTCCTCTTTCGGATCATAGTGCTTTACTATTTGAAATAGATACTGAACCATATTTCTCCCTACCGGTCACTAGAATACCTCCATATATAACAAATCTAAAAGACTTTAAATAATTTTATATAAATGACATAAATACTTTCTTAGAAACTAATAATATTGGAGATGTTTCAACAAAATATGTATGGGATTCTTTAAAATCATATATCTATGGTAAAACACTAGCTTGGTAAATTAATAAAAAAAGACATGGAATAAAGAATTGATGGATTTGCAAGCTAAACTAGGTAAACTCAAACTAGAAATACAGAGGTAATGCTAACTTAGTCCCAGAGTTAACAGAAGCCAATAATAAATATTGTGAAATATTGCATCACAAAATTATGATAAATCTTGAGAAACTCAAATTAAACTTATACTCATAGGTTCATAGGTTCATAGGTTTATACTAGGCTATCTGCCCTAGGGCATTTATAAGCCTAGCCCAGAGTTTTTGTGGCTTACGCCACCCCTTTCTATTGAAGGATATTATGCCCATTATTTTGCTGTGCCTCTGTCAAGCAGTGACACTGATGTAATCCCTGGGGTATACCTGCGATCTCCCATCCATTGGTCAAGATTTCTCTTGAACAAGGCCAGCGAGGTGCTCTGCCTCACATGTACCGGGATTTTGTTCCACAGCATAGGGAGTCTCTGGGTGATGAAGCTGTCCCTCCAGCATGTCCTATTTATGACCGTGTCAAGGTTTAAGTCTCGTGCTCTTGTGGATCTGATGGATTTAGATTTTTTGAGGTGAAGCATGTTCATTAATTCCGGGTTGGACATGGCCTTGTATGTCAGGCACAGGTCACCTCTGAGCAGTGGCGACTGAGTAGAGCTGGAGCTCCTTCAGTCGGGCAGCATAGGACATATTTTGAGACCCTTTATCCTTTTGGTGAGGAACTTTTGGGGCCTTTCCAATTGCTGTAGGTGTCGGGTCAGATACATTCCAAATGGGGCGTTGTACTCAATCATCGGTCTGATGAGTGATGAGTACAGGGGAATGATGACCTCTCTTGACCTAGACGTGAAACCCTTCATGATCAGGTGGGCAATGTAGAAGGTCTTCCTAACAACTTTGGCAACATGGGTGTCAAATGAGAGGTTGCTATCAACCTGGGTTCCCAGACCCCTGATAACCTCTTCTGTGCTTAGTGGATTGCCACCTGTATGGTAGCTAGGGGTAACCTTGTTTTTCCCAAAGGGTATGACTATGCATTTTTTAGTGTTTAACTTTAGGCTCTATGAATTCCTTTAATTAAAAACAACTAGCAAACAGGACAAAAAATTATTAAATCCAAACAAATAAAAGGAATATACAACACATACATAAATAAATTAGTAACTGATCCTAATAACATATTAGACACCTTTAGACTTCATTATAATATGCTTAATACATCAAATCTTGATTTTATTCCAATAAACGATATTAAGACTTTTC
This sequence comes from Protopterus annectens, assembly GCF_019279795.1. Taxonomy (NCBI): domain Eukaryota; kingdom Metazoa; phylum Chordata; order Ceratodontiformes; family Protopteridae; genus Protopterus; species Protopterus annectens. Next base: position 1,174,036,963 of record NC_056735.1, read on the forward strand.
TAAACAAAAATATTTCTATTAAATTATCCCAACACCAAATTGACATAATTAATAAACCAATAACAATGACAGAATTAAAGGCTCAAATCTCAAAACTTAAAATGAATAAGGCTGCTGGACCAGATAACATATTACCAGAAGTGTTCAGACTACTGTCAGGACAGTCATTATCATTACTCTTAAAAGTATATAATATATCCAAAGATAAATTATTAACACCCCCATCATGGAAATATTCACAAATATCTCCAATAGTAAAGCCTGGTAAAGATGAAAAGTATTGTTCTTCATATAGGCCTATATCACTACTTAACAAAGATTATAGGTTCATAGGTAGGTACTAGGCTATTGGCCCTAGGGCCTATATAAGCCTAGCCAAAAATGTACCCTGGCTTTCGCCACCCAAGAAAATTATTTTCCTGTGCCCCTGTCGAGCAGAGCCACAGAAGTGATCCCTGGGGTGAATTTCCTATTTCCCATCCGGTAATCAAGATTTTTCTTGAAGAGTGCTAATGAGGAGCTCTGTATGACATAGGTAGTCTGTTCCAGAGTATGGGAAGTCTCTGGGACAGCAATCTATCCCTCCAGCATGTTCTGTTTATTGTGGTGACAAGGTTTAGGTCCCTAGAGCGTGTAGCTCGGAGGGATTGGGATTTCTTTAAGTGGAGCATGTCCAACAGCTCTGGGTTTGACATAGCTTTGTATGTTAGGCAGAGATCGCCTCTGAGTAGGCGATATGTGATGGAGTAAAGCTGGAGTTTTATGAGACGATCTGCATAGGGCATCTGTTTGAGGCCAGTAATCCTCTTTGTGAGGTATTTCTGTGGCCTTTCCAGTTGTTGTAGATGTCTTGTGAGGTACATACCAAAAGGGGCGTTGTACTCTATAATGGGTCTAATGAGTGGTGAGTAGAGGGGAACAATGACCTCTTTTTTTCTGTATGAGAAACCTTTTGTGATGAGGTGAGCCACTTAGCAGGATTTCCTGACCACTGTGGCAATGTGATTATCAAAGGAGAGACTACCCCTGTGTCCCAAGGTCTCTTATCACATTTTCAGCGTTAAGTAGACTACCAGCTATGTGGTAGTTCATGGCTACAGAGTTTTTACCAAAGGGGATGACAATACACTTTTTTGGCATTGAGCTTCAGGCCATGGCTTTGACACCAGGTATCTGTCTCAGTGAGGCCCTTTTGTAGTATGTCCACATCATTAGGAGTTTCAATTATGGCTCCTAGTTTGCAGTCATCTGCAAACTTTGTTAGCCAAAGACCATCTGTGTTAGCCTGTACTTCAGAGAAGTAGATACCAAACAGGAAAGGACCCAGGACTGAACCCTGTGGTACTCCACTTGTCACTGGTCTGAAGTCGGATTTGGAGTCCGCTACTTTCACAGTGTGGGTTCTGTCCATGAGCCAGTTGGCAACCCATCTTGTGAAATAGGGATTTATATCTAGTTTAGTGAGCTTATCTATAATTCCAGAGTGGGGGATGGTGTCGAAAGCCTTGGCGAGATCTAGATAAGCTGTGTTAACCACTTTACCCTCATCTATGGCTTTGGTGACTGCTTCAAAGAAGGCAATCAGGTTTAGGAGACATGATCTACCTTTTACAATTCCAAACTGAGTAGGGTCCAGAGTTTGGAGATTACCATTGTCTTTGTTTATGAGTTCCACGATGATACGTTCCATGGCCTTGCAGACCAGGCTCATCAGGCTAATGGGGAGGTAGTTCCTCGGGTCTGTTGTGGCTCCCCCCTTGTGGAGTGGGATAACCATTGTGGTGTGCCATTCAGTGGGCACAAAGCCTGAGGTGAGGCTATGATTGAACATGGTACTTAGGTAGGATGCCAGTTCATTCTGTAGTTCATGTAGAACGCAGCCTGGGATATTGTCAGGTCCCATGGATGCTGTGTTCTTGGCTTTGGAGAGTGTGTTTTTTACCTCTGCAGTCATGATTACAGGAACTTTGCATTCTTCCAGTATAGAGATGGGTCCTCTAGGGGGTGAGAGGGGGTAAAGTTAGCACTGAACCTATCAGCCAGGATGTTGGCAATATCAGTTGGTTCTGTATATTTAGTGCAATTGTGCTGTAACTCAGTGCAGATCTGAGTGTTGCCATTGAGATTCTTGACATAGCTATAGAATGCTTTGTGGTTGTCTTTAGAGTCAGTGGCAATTTTGTTTTCGTAACTAGCTTTGGAGGATTTTATGAGGGATCTCAGCTTCTTACTGAGGTTGACCAGGGAGTTCCTCCAGTCATGGAATTTTACCCTTTTTTGCAACAGTTTCTTTCTTCTGTTGTAGAGTTTGTTTATGACAGAGGACCACCAGATTGGCTTCCTTTTTGTTGAGTATAGCATCTTGGTTCTATTAGGGATAGCATGATCCATACACTCGTGTAAGTGCTTATAAAGTGCATTTGTGTAGGATTCAGCAGCCGTACCTCTATTGTCCGTCTGCATGGGTCTCATGAAGTTTGCCACGTCTGTCTTAAGAAGTGTGAAGTTGGCTTTGGAGAAGTTTTTTACGGTGGTTTCCTTAATTGGGGGTGGGGGCGGGATGTGGATGTCTAGGGTGATTAGCTTGTGGTCGGATCTGACCAACGAGGAATGTGGAGCACCGGTTGCCCATGTTGGTAAATACCAGGTCTAGGATATTGCTGCCCCTGGTGGGGGTGTGAGTAAGTTGATCCAAGATGTTGGAATTTATGAATTCCAGAAAACGTTGAGCAAACGGTTGGTACATGAGTAGTTTTCTCAGTTAATGGTGGGGTAGTTGAAATCACCCATTATTAGGGTGTTGCGTTGTACCTTAATACTTTCTAGTGTATCAAGAAATGAGGAGTGGAAATCCTGGGGCATGGTGGGGGGTCTGTAGCAAGCTACAATTTGGATTGCGGTCTTGCCCAGAGTTAGCTGCACTTGGATAATCTCGGATGCATTATGCTGTGCAACTAGCCTGGAGGTGTGGATATCCTTAGTGAATATGGACATGCCTCCACCTTTAGTGGTTCATTCCTGGTTAGGTGGCTGAATGGCGTGGTATGAATTATAGCCTGGTAATGCAGGGGTGCTGTCTGGAGCTTAGAAGTAGGTCTCTGTCACCGCACAGTTGTCGATGTTCTCCATTTTAAGGAGTGCCTCGAGTGAGTGCATTTTGAGGTTTAGACTTCTAACACTGAGTAGCATTACCCTCAGATTTTGCTTGCTTGTACTAGTTACGGTGGTGAATTTGTCATTTGAACCTTGCCTAAAAAAGGCACTATAGGGGTGGCAAGAGCCTTAGCCAGTATCTGGAATCCCAAGGGCGACAGGTGCAGGCCATCTTTGGCAAAGCATCGTGGTCTGTCGATCATGTCGTCCCAGGCAGACAAATACTGGATCCCCTTAGAATGACACCAGAAGCTTATTATAAGATGTTTATGGCAATTTTTGCAAACAGAATCAAACATTTCCTTCCCATATTAATACGCAAAGATCAGGCAGGCTTAATTAAAGGAAGAAATACTTATGACAACATAAAAAGAATATTAACATTAATAGATTATGCTTCTTACCCACCTTCCTCTAAAGTCAGGCATTTCCCACCTGTGCTACCGTTTACCCAGCTTCATCTAAAGTCAGGCATTTCCCACCTACCCTACCTTTTAACCAGTTTCATCTAATGCCAGGCATTTCCCACTTGCCCTTCTTTTTATCCATCTTCATCTAATGTCAGGCATTTTCCACCTGCCCTACTTCTTACCCAGCATTATCTAATGGCAGGCATTTCCCACCTACCCTACTTCTTACCCAGCTTCATCTAAAATCAAGCATTTCCCACCTGTGCTACTTTTTATCCAGCTTCATATAAAGTTAGGCATTTCTCACCTGCCCTACCTCTTATCCAGATTCATCTAATGTCAGGCATTTCCCACCTGCCCTACTTCTTATGCAGCTTCATCTAATGTCAGTAATTTCACACCTGCCCTACTTCTTACCCAGCACCCTCTAGTGTCAGGCATTTCCCATCTGCCCTACTTTTTACCCAGCTTCATCTAATGTCAGGCATCTCTAACCTGCCCTACCTTTTACCCACCTTCATCTAATCGCAGACATTTCTCACTTGCTCTGTTTCTTACTCATCTTCATCTAAAGTCAGGCATTTCCCACTTGCCCTACTTCTTAGCCATCTTAATCTAATGTCAGGTATTTCCCATCTGCACTAATTCTTGCACAGCTTCATCTAAAGTCAGGCATTTCCCACCTGCCCTACTTCTTACCCAGCTTCATATAAAGTCAGGCATTTCTCACCTGCCCTACCTCTTACCCAGCACCCTCTAATGTAAGGCATTTCCCACCTGCCCTACTTCTTGCCCAGCTTCATCTAAAGTCAGCATTTTCCACCTGCCCTACGTCTTACCCAGCCTTAGTCACTCTTAGTCTTCTGCTTCCTCCTATTCAATGCAAAATGGCTACAACCTCTTATCCTGTAGACTAATCTCAGTGTGTCATATGAGGTAAAGCATTACTGCTACAGTTACAATCCTAACTTCTTTGCTTCTATCCGCAGTGCATTAAACTGCCTTCACCATCTACTTAGTAATCTGATTTTCTTCTTTATCTTCTACCATGTCATAAATCCTACATGTGGTTAGGTATACAATTACCCTGAGATATTTCTCCCATCTCATCCAGCACAGTAATCTACATAGTAAGGCATTACCTCCCCTATCATAATTAGCAGAAATCTTAATGAGTGATACAGAAGCCCTGACTCATCTCCAAATTTTACTAAAAATATGTGGCACACTTTGAAATAATTTCCACACATTTGTCAACAATACCATGCAGTCTTCTACAAACAAATTGCTATTGCTGTGCCCAAATGTTCCTTCTTACATATCTATATAATTTCTGACCACTTTCTCCACAACAATTAAAAGTAAATGTCAGGAAAGTTATCATCCTCGACGGGCACCTCTCCCTAACTCTTCTCTTTTTAATTTGACCTCTTGACTGTAAACTTTAATCAGAAACCATTTTAAATTGCCCTAACTGCTTGCAAATAGTTAACTTCTCCCACCACTTACTCTATGGTTTCAATCAAAAATGTCCATCTTACAATTCTGAAGGGTTTTTGCATGTCCATTATCGACAGTCTTGCTACCCCACTACCTTACTTTTCTCCACATTTTGTATAGTTCAGTAGTAGCCTCCAGTGATATGTAGAAGTCATCTCCTTCAAAAGACTCACACACACACTCACACACACACACACACACACACACACACACACACACACACACACACACACACACACACACACACACACACACACACACACACACAAACTTGGACTTCACAAATTACTTCAGGAATCCAAAGCAGAAAAACATTTGCAAATGACTTTGCATCTGCATTGCAGAGAACTACTGCTGTAAAATTACTTACCCTTACATTTGGCAACATGGTGACTGAAGTGGGGATATCCTCCTTGTCCATTATACCATTAAGTGCTAATGTTATGATTGGACATAGTTTGGGGTGTGCCAACTTACAAAACTCAGGAAGTCAGCCGGCCTTCCCACCTTCACCCCTTGATATAACAGATTGGTGCCATAGTTTCACCAACCTAAAAGGTGTTTGTACAATTCCAGTGTATACTTGATAGAGATAACATGTCCCACTTTCCTCTCTTACTTACCTACCACCAACCAGTCCCTTCCCTGTATTCTTTTATGTCTCTGATCCAAACCTCCCTTTTCTATCCCTTTAACTTCCATACAAGCAGCTTAGTTTCTTTCACCCCTGATTCCCACCCTACAGTTTTTCTTCTCCCACCTCAGCTTTAGTTTTTGCCTAATTATTTCACATATTCTTTCAGTTCCTTAGTTTTTCTCTCCCTCTTCCCACCATCTTATCTCCCACTGCAATTTTTCTCAACTCCTTTTTTACCTTCTTTAATCTTATCACCAAGTATTCTCCTATCTAGTCCTCTTAAACCCATAAATCTGCCCTTTTACTCTGCTTCAATACCATCTAATGGCCTTCAGCTCATCTGATCTTCCTTAATCTGATTATCTTTAGTTACTTCACCATCTCTTTTAACCAAACAAAAATGGCACAAATGCAAAACCAAAAACACACTAATTAACAAACAGTTACTGCACAACTGCCCACAAATGAGAATGCAGGAAATAGTAAATATCTTAGCTCAAACTTGATGTTTAATATTAAAAATTGTGAAGGTTAACAAATCAGTTAAGCGCTTTTGTCCCAAAAGGATAGGGACTTCCTCAGAACTACATATAAGCCTGCCAAAAAACTTTATAATCACCTAATGATGAAATCCCAGTCAACTTTTAAAGTTAAAGAGTTTATAAAATGTAGTACAACTAGTTTTATTTGAAAAAAAAATTATAAGCAGTTCTTCTGTGCATAGTATATTGTGCACTCACAAATTAAAAAATAAATATGAAACACAACTTCAAAAGCTATAATATATTATAACGATAATTACGAAAAAATATATATCCATTTAACTACACAGCCACTATCAGTGTAAAATACATTAGAACCTTAAAAATTAAAAAAAATATTAATAATTTTAATATGTTCCACCTTCAAACTGAGTATTACACCCAAAAGTCTATGTTATTTGTCTGAATAATACATTTCTATTTCCACCAAAAGGTTAGCTGCTCTCTACTGTAAAACTGGCAATCCTGGCAACTTAGAGGCATTTAGCCTTAGTTGCCAAAGTAACTCCCTATAGTCTAAAGTATGTTCTCAAGGCCCACCCCTTGGGTCCTGGGGTACTGTCTCTAAGATCCCAAACAGAAATGTATTGAAATCCTCACACATAAACAGATGTTTGCACAGAGCATGTTTATCATTCATCTTAATGATGTCATAGTCATCCTCATATATCCTCTTTCTAAGGGGCCTCTCGGTTTTACCCACATAAAAATTATTACCTTTAGTGTGGCAGTTACCATGCTGAACATTTCATAGGTTCATAGGTTGGTACTAGACTATCGGCCCTAGGGCCTATACAAGCCTAGCCATAACAATTCCCTGGCAATTTCTTCCCACACTATTTACGTCCCTGGAACCCTGTCTAACAGGGTGACTGACGTGATCCTGGGGGGGGGGGGATTTCCTTTCTCCCAGCCAATCGTCAAGGTTCCTTTTGAAGAGGGCCAAAGAGGCTCTCTGCTTGACATGTATGGGCAGTCTATTCCAGAGTCTGGGGAGTCTTTGGGTCAGGAACCTATCCCTCCAGCATGCTTTGTTTATTGTGATGACAAGGTTTAAATCCCGGGAGCATGTGGCTCTGAGGGATTGGGATTTCTTTAAGTGTAGCATGTCCAACAGCTCTGGGTTTAACATGGCCTTGTATGTAAAAAAGAGATTGCCTCTGAGTAGACAATATGCAACAGAGTATAGCTGGCCTGTGATTCTTTTAGTGAGGTATTTCTGCAGCCTTTCCAGTTTTTGCAGATGTCTTGAGAGGTACATACCAAACGGGGTGTTGCATTCTATAATGGGTCTAATGAGGGATGAGTACAGTGGGACAATGACCTCCTTTTTTCTGGACGAAAAGCCCTTAGTGATGAGGTGTGCCACATGGAAAGATTTCCTGACTGTTGTGGCAATGTGGTTATCGAAGGTGAGACCACTGATCACCTGTGTCCCTATGTCTCTTATCACACTTTCGGTGTTTAGTGTACTGCCATCTATGTGGTAATTCACGGGTACATGTTGTTTCCCAAAGGGGATAACTATACATTTCTTGGCATTGAGCTTGAGCCCATGGCTCTAGCACCAAGCATCTGTTTCTCTAAGGCCCTTTTGTAGAGTATCCACATCATTTGGGGATTCAATAATGGCTCCCAGTTTGCAGTCATCTGCGAACTTTGTTTGTCAGAGTCCTTTAGTGTTGGCCTGTACTTCAGAGAAGTAGATGCCAAACAAGAGTGGTCCCAGGACAGAACCCTGAGGTACTCCACTTGTCACTTGTCTGGAGCTGGATTTGAAATTGGCTACTTTTACAGTGTGGGTTCTGTCAATAAGCCAGTTGGCAACCCATCGAGTGATGTAAGGATTAATGCCCAGCTTAGTAAGTCTATCTATGATTCCAGAGTGGGGGATGGTGTCAAAGGCCTTGGCGAGGTCCAGAAAGGCTGTGTGGACTGCCTTACCCTCATCCACAGCTCTGGAGACTGATTTGAAGAAGTCAATCAGGTTCAGGAGACAAGAGCGGTCCTTCACAAACCCAAAATAGGTGGGGTCTGGTGTTTGAAGGTTGCCAGTGTCTTTGTTTATAAGTACCATGACAATATGTTCCATGGCCTTGCAGATCAGGCTTGTAAGAGTGATGGGGTGGTAGTTCCTGGGATCCAAGGTGGTTCCCCCCTTGTGGAGTGGGATAACTGTAGCTGTGCGCCACTCAGCGGGCATGAAGCCTGAGGTGAGGCTATGATTAAACATGACACTTAGGTGAGGTGCCAGTTCATTTTGTAGTTCATGTGATACACAACCCTGGATGTCATCTGGTCCCATGGATGCTGTATTCTTAGCTTTGGAGAGTGCGTTTTTTACCTGTGTGGCCATTATTACCAGAATTTGGCAATCTTCCGGTATTGAGATGGGCCGTTTAGGGGGTGAGAGGGGGGTGAAGTTGGCACTGAATTGATCTTTCAGGATATTGGCAATAGCCTTGGGATCAGTATATTTAATGCCATTCTGTTGTAGCTCAGAGCAGATCTGAGCATTGCCATTTAGATTCTTGACATAGTTATAGAATGCCTTGTGGTTGTCTTTGAATCTTTGGCAATTTTATTTTCATAACTAGCTTTGGAGGATTTTATGAGGGATCTCAGCTTTTTACTGAGGCTGGTAAGGGAGGTTTTTGCATCCTGGGATTTTCCTCTTTTCTGCAACAAATTTTTCCTTTTGATGTAAAGTTTGTTTATGGCAGGTGACCACCAGATTGGCTTCCTTTTTTTGGAGGAGAGCAACATGGTTCTATTTGGGATGGTGAGATTCATGCATGAGTGGATGTGCTCGTACACTGCCTTAGTGTAGGATTCAGCAGTCAAACTTTCAGTTCCCATCTGCATGGGTGTCATGAAGTTTGTCACTTCTGACTTGAGTAGCATGAAGTTGGCTTTGGAGAAGGTTTTTATGGAGGTTTCCTTACTGAGGGGTGGGGGTGGGATGTGGATCTTAAGGGTGATTAGCTTATGGTCAGACCTGACCAACGAGGGGGTGACCATAGGTGTGGAGCATCAATTTCCCATGTTGGTAATGACCAGGTCTGGGATATTGGAGCCCCTGGTGGGACTATGGATTAGTTGATCCATGGAGTTGGAATTTATGAATTCCAAGAACCGTTGGGCAAAGGTGTTGGTACGCGAGTAGTTTTCCCAGTTAATGGCAGGTTAGTTGAAATCAACCAGTATTAGGGTGTTTGGTTGTATCTTAATATTTTCCAGTATGTTTAGAAAGGTGTAGTGAGAATCTTGGGGCATGGCGGGGGATCTGTAGCAAGCTACAATTTGGATTGCAGTCTTACCTAGTGTTAGTTGCACCTGGAGAATTTCAGACGCATTGTGTTGGGCAACTAGCCTGGTGGTGTGAATATCCTTGGTGAATATGGACACTCCTCTACCTTTAATGTTTTGGTCCTGGTTTGGTGGCCGAAAGGTGTGGTAAGAGATGTAGCCTGGTATTGCAGGGGTGCTCTCTGGAGCCTTGAACCAGGTCTCAGTTGCTGCACAGATATTGATGTTCTTCATTTTTAGGAGTGCCTCGAGAGAGTGCATTTTGAGGTTTAGACTTCTAGCACTGAGTAGCATCACCTTCAGAATTTGCGTGCTTGTACCTGTTACGGTGGTGGTTTTGTCCTTTGAACTTTGCCTAAAAAAGGCACTATAGGGGTGGCAAGCACCTTAGCCAGGAACCTGAATCCCATGGGTGGCAGGTGCAGACCATCTCTGGCAAAGCACCATGGTCTGTCGATCATGTCATCCCAGGCAGACAGATACTAGATCCCCTTTGAATGACACCAGAAGCTTAGTCAATTGTTGAAGTCAATCATTTTGTCCTTATATTGTGGTGTCATTCTGAGTGAAGGCAGGATGCTACTCAGGGCTAGGGTCATACCTGCCTGGGCCACATGATCCAAGAGCTCTTCCATGTCTCTTTTCATGTAGTCCAGGGAGGTACGTCTCAAGTCATTTAATCCAACATGGAAAATGACAGAGTCATATTTGTACTTGTTGTGAAGTGACTTGAATGCATGCATTATGTGGTGGATCCTGGCACCCGACAGGCAGCTGACTGTAATTTTCTCCTTGTTCAGCCTGGTGACTGGGACATCAGTGTGCCTGACTATAGAGTCACCTATGATTAAAGTGTTAGGTACATTGTCTTGCCTTAGGGGCTGTTGCTGGGTGGCACACTGGTGTTGTGAGCTATGTGACACTTTGGTTGTGATTGGTGTTTGCTTGCATTTCAGCTTCGGAGGTCCTTGTTGCTTGGGCAGGTTACAGTTAAGGGCCTCCACATATGTGGATTTAATGTTGCTATGTGTGGGTTTTGGTGGTGTGGGTTTAGAAGGGCTATGTGTTGCTTGAGGTGTAGTGCGGGTGTTAACCTTCTCCTCTTGACTGTCTAGCACAATCTCGGGTGGAGAGAGCTTTGCTTCCAGTTTGGCTATGTAAGTGCATCTCTCACAGGTTGTAGTGTTGGGTGGTAGGAGGAGAGGGTTTCTGTGTACATGAGGCAATTGCTGCATTGTCCCAGTATGCCCAGATTCACCAGGTGGACAGGAAAAATCACTGGAAGCTGACCCTTGGACATGCCTGGTTTGGTGCTTTTTTGTAAAGTATAATAATTTATAATGTATTTCCTACCTGAGTAATTGATTTTAATTACATTATCTATACACACGCACGCACACACACACACACACACACACACAAATATATATATATATATATATATATATATATATATATATATATATATAAAGACACACACACACACACACACACACACACACACACACACACACACACACACACACACACACACAATGGATATAAAACGTTTACACACCCCTGTTAAAATGCCAGGTTTTTGTGATATAAAAAATGAGACCACACTAAATCATCTCAAAACTTTTCCCACCTTTAATGTGACCTATGACCTGTACAATTCTTAGGGGAAAATATAAAAAAAAAAAAAACATACAATAAGCTGGTTGCATGTGTGCACACCTTTAAACTAAAAATTAATTGAAGCACCTTCAGCATCACAGTTTGCTGGCTCATTTTGCTGTTTTCAGCAATTTAACAACCCATTATATTCATTAATATGTAGATAGTTCAAATGGCAATATGTAATAGCACCTAATATCTAATCCCTTCAAACATTATATATTAAAATATCCCTGTACCACATCTCTGCAAATTACAAGTTACTTTCCCCATTTATGCCTTTGAAAATGAGCTAATACTGCAATACAACATCACATAAAACCATCAAACACTACTTGTCATATAAAATGTTCATCACGCAAGTTACAGCTCTTCCATAAAACAACAATATGAATTAACTGAATTCCTAACTTGCTCCTTCTGAAAGTAGAATATACACACAGTATTTTAATATGCAGAATGACATATCAGAACTGTATTTGAGTATGTCATTAAATTCCTTCATATTGAATTATGCAGCATGTCTTCTGCTATATGTTCAAAACTGCTTGAACATATTAACCCTTACTACCAGACTGCTATTATAAATATCCTGTAGCACACAATATATTCTAGCCATTCTGAGTTCATACGTAGATTACATACATAAGAAGCTAAACATCATGACCATCTAGGCACTCATTGAACAAGCAAAGTACATCTGCTCCCACACAGAAGTGAAATAGGGTCTGAATGGAGAGATGATAAAATCAGCAAGAAGAGAGTAGTGTTGCTAGAACTGAGTTAATTCTCAAGTCTTGGTAAGTGCCTCCATGTGGTGGACCCTGTTTTCACAAAATCTCACCAATACAACACTGATATACACATTATATCTTATATACCATATATAGGTCTTCTATGAACCTATGAATCTTGTAGAGAGGTAGGTTAAAAATAAAAAAGACAGCTGGGTGCTTACGTCCCAGGATAAAAAAGTGCCCAATCCTAGGGTGTGGACAGGTACAAGGACTGGAAAAAATGGCAGTGTAGAATCCCGAAGACATGGAAACATTCCTACAGTGGGGTTCAGCCAGGCTCAGGAGAAGGAAGTAGTAGTGCACAAAAAACACAAAAACTGATATGACAAAAAAGAGCCATAAAGATGACAGAGTAGACTGCTGTGGATAAGGAAGAAATGATGTATTATTACTTTCATGCAAGAATCCCAGAATTTCCTGATAGACGATAATCAGAAAGATTAAAAGAGAAATTAGAGGAAATAAAAATACTTGCACAAGAAAAACTATCATAAGCTTCAAATGCAGATTTGCATTCTTTAATAAAACACATCTATGAAAAACATTTCATAGATGAAGAAACTTACGGAGAAATAGAAGAAGAAGCAACGGGAGAAGTGTGAAAATATAAAGAACAAAACCAAAAGATTTTTGGGAGGTATAAAAGAGAAACATGGACATGAGAAAGAAAAAGAGATCTGATATGGTACAATATTTATGCAAAGGAGAAAGTCAAACTAGTACAAAAAAACAGCTCCAAACATATTTGAGAGAAATACAGGCAAAGGCACACAGATATGGACGATTTCACAATTCAAAAAATAAGAAAACAAAGAGGGAACAAAGAACAGAGAATTAGTAAGGCAGAAGTTAAAATAAATTTAAAACTGTAATGATGGAATACCTGCGAAGTGAAAGATTTGGTGTAGAAAATGTCACAGCATGATAGAACAATGTATCCCCAAATTAAGGAGAAACAGGTGGAGCAGGAGACGTCTGAAGAAAAAAAGATTTGATATGGTGCAATATTTATGCAAAGAAGAAAGCAAAACTACTCAATACAAAAAAGGCAGCACCAAAGATGTTTGAAGGGAAATGCAGGCAAAGGCTCACAGATATGGAATATTTCACAATACATAAAAAAAAGAAAGAAAACAAAGGGGGAATGTAGAAAATAGGATTAGTAATGGAAAAGTTAAGGAAATACAAACAAGTTATGGATTACCTGCAAAGTGAAGGCTTTAGTGTAGAAAATCCAACACCTTTAATGTCACAGCATGATGAAACAATGAATCCTCAAACTAAAGAGAAACAGGTGGAATGGGAAGCATCTGACGACTTACCACATGATGATGCTTTGGAGCCCATAGTAGAAGATGCACAGCAAGGGAATGCGCAAGAAACAGTGGCAACTCTGATGCAAGCAATGTTGTGGACTGATGGGCAAATTAATTCCCATATGAAGGAGCAGCAGATGATGCAGGGTGCAGCTGAAGAGGAGATGTGGAAGGGAGGAAGATATTCTGGAACTTTCTGTAGAATGTCTGCAGGAAACACAGGGCAATTTGGAAGAAAATGATCTAAGGGAAGATTTGTTTTATTCAATAGAGACTGATAGACATTCTTCTTCTTTCGGCTTTTTCCCGGTTAGGGGTCGCCACAGCGGACCATCTGTCTGCTCATGATTGGCAGTGGAGTTTTACAGTGTCGAGTTGCCAGCCCGGCGCACAACCTTCCACAGAAGGCACACACATGCACACACTCACACCTAGGGCCAATTTAGAGTGTCCAATTCACCTACTGCATGTCTTTGGGATGTGGGAGGAAACTGGAGCACCCAGAGGAAACCCACGCGACCACAGGGAGGACATGCAGACTCCGCACAGAAGGCACCCCAGCCGAGAATCGAACCAGAGAACCTCTAGCTGTGAGGTGGCAATGCTAACCACTGTACCACCGTGGCTGCCAGAGACTGATAGACATTAATATTGCTAAAAGAAATAGATTACAGAAAGTAAGTAAGACTCAAAATGTTAAAGAAGTCTGATAAAACAGATGAACATAGTAATCAATACTATTAACAGAAATTCATCTGATATAACAAAAGTAAGTAGGATATATTAATGTGCACCTAAAATAATAACATCTGAAGTCTAATGCAAAAACATAGGGCAGTAAGAGAAAGGAAGGGAAGAACTAAAATGCCATCACAGACGAACTGAGTAGATAATAGTAGGCAACAACCTAAATACCCTAGAAGATCTCCTTTACTGGTTATTCACTACCTATCCCCAAGAAACCATAGTTCTTGGTGATTTTAACACCGACTGGCACCTCTGCTCCTCCGACCCCCCCCCCCTCACTCATATAAACTTATCTGGGTTTAAACAGACCATAACCTCTCCCACTAGGATAAACAAACCAACCAACAAGGAAAGTATTCTAGACTGGATTCTAGTTAATAACCAACCCCAACTGTACACAGCTGGTACTCTCCCTGATGACCTCAGCGACCATTGTCTAACCTATATCATAAAACATAAGGCAGGAAACCCTCATCAGCCCAAATATAAAACATTTAGAAACAGGCAAAACTTTGATGCTGCTATATTCCAAAATGAATTAAAAGCAGTTGACTGGTCAAAACTAAAAAAAATCTAACATTAGAGGATGCCATAGATCACTTTTTCACTAAATTCCTAAGTATCCTTGAGTCCCATGCTCCAGCACGTACAATAAAAACTAGATCAAATGCAGCACCATGGCTCACAAAAGATACCAAAGCAAAAATCAAAACTAGAAACAGAGCCAGGGCCAGCTGGAGAACAACCAAAGTCCCACTTGACCATCTAAAATATCGTCAACTCAGGAATGATACAAAAAAATCTATTTTACTGGATAAAAAAAGCTTCTACCAAAATTTCCTACAAAAACACCACAACAACCCTCAAAAGTTCTGGGCAGGCTTAAATCAACTACTTTGTCCAGGTCACTCCACCAACCCAACCCCGGCTAACTACACCCATAGCTCCCCAGAGACAATAGCTATCGCCTTTAATAACTTTTTCACTGAAACAATCCAATCCCTAGCAAATCAACTAACCTCCTCTAACTTAAACCACATGCCTAATCTACCTAATAATCACCCGGAATTTGGCTTCCAACCAATATCCACTAGTTTTATCAAAACACTTATAAAAAATCTGAAACCTACCACCCTCGCTGCTGACCTCCTCCCTGCAGAGTACCTGCAAATAGCTGCAGATGCCATTGCATATCCCATATCTATTCTCATCAACAGAACCTTATCCGAAAATGCTATCCCCTCCCTCTGGAAAATATCTCACATCATCCCACTCCATAAAGGTGGTAGCTCCTCAGACATATCCAACTATAGACCCATTGACATTCTTTCCCTACTAGCCAAAATAATTGAGAAATGTGTACACAAGCAACTAATGCAATACCTTTCACAGAATAACTTACTATCCGACTCCCAGCATGGTTTCAGGCCATACCACAGCACCACCTCAGCCCTCCTTTCCTTTACTACTGCCATAAACCAAAACATGAATGACAATAGGCTAACCTCTGCCCTCTTTCTTGACCTATCAAAAGCCTTTGATATGGTCAGCCATGAACTTCTCATTTTTTCACTAAAATCTATTTCCCTCAACAAGCCTGCGATCCAGTGGTTCCAGTCCTACCTGACTGGTAGACAGCAGGCGGTACTATGGCAGGGCAAACTCTCCAGCCAGTTACCTCTCACACTTGGTGTCCTTCAAGGGTCCATATTAGGTCCACTATTCTTCTCTATTTTCATCAACAACCTTCACACTGCTATCCCTAAAGCCACCTGCATCCAATACGCAGATGATTCCACTCTCATCTGCTCAGCCTACTCCCCATCCAACTTGCAAATCTTAACCCAAAATACATTTAACACTATCAAGAACTGGCTCACCAATCAATGCCTACTTCTGAACCCCAATACAACTAAACTTCTACTCTTCTCTCCCACTAGTAGATCCACTACACTTTCATTCTCTGTCACATCTAACAATGGTACCACTATATCCCCAGATAATCACACCAAACTGCTAGGGGTTATCCTAGACAATAATCTCAAATTTGACCTACAGGTCAACAAAACCATACAGAGCATCAATAAGAAGCTTGGATCACTGTATAGAAACAAGACATTTTTAACCCCACTGGTTAGGACTGCAATTACCCGATCACACCTACTCTCTTCTCTCTTATATGCCTCGCCTGTACTTTCAAACCTCAACAAATCTAAACTAGGTAAGCTGTCCCATAGCTACAATCATATTGCCAGATTCGCCACTGGCTCCACCTACAGAACCCACCATTGCCAGAACCTTAAACAACTAGAGTGGCCAGAACTGCCCAGCTTAATTCAATTCAATCAACTCTTAACAGCGCACAAAATTTTGTACCACCCTGAGGATACCCCCTCACTTAAAAATATTAAGCCATATAGCAATCTAAGATCCCTACGGTCAGGTGATAAACTACTGGTCCAAACCCTCAAAGCTAATGACTCTGCTGGTGAATCCCTGTTTGCCAACTTCATTGGCAAAACCTGGAATTCGTTGCCAAACTATATAACCCTACAATCCTCCAAATGTCTCTTCAAAAAAAACCTCAAACAGTATCTCAAAGTGAATTGGCTATGCCCATGTACCAACCCTGATTAAGTTATAAACTAAAAGCATATTCTGCAATTATCATAACTTGTAAGTACAACACCAAGCTCTGCTTCCAATCTGATGTCTCTTACTTTTAATTGTCTGTCCATGACAATTGTGAGTCCCTACTAGGGAACACTACTAACCCATTGTATATAATCACTTTGTTTTTATAATTGTTTGCTAACTTCTGTGTAATCTATGTAAGTTTGTCTTTGTGGAGCTTTTCTCCCCAGGCCTCTGCTGAAAATGGACATGTATCCAGTCGGACTATCCCAGTAAACAAATGCAAAATAAAATTAAATAAAATAATACTATAAAGCAATTAAGACAAGAGGTGTCACTTTTTAAAAGAATATAGAAGATGGAACAGATAAAAAAACTCAGAAAGATAGAAGTGGTAAGAAATACTTCAGAAGACTTAAACTAATATTGAAAACAGCCTTGACATTTAGGAATAAAGTCCAAACTATAAAGCAGTTTGCTTTTCCTGTTCTTCCTTTCAGTTTTGGTGTGATTGACTTGCCCCAAAAGGCATTTGATCAGCTGGACAGGAAAATAAGATAAATGGTTCACACTTATCAAATGATATATAAAAATCAGTGTGTGCCATGATTATACATTCATCGTTCTGAAGGAGGTATGGGTGTCAAGAACTGATTACATGTATAGAGCTGCAGCTGTGGGACTGCATAAATATCTGCTCACCTCATCTGATCTAAACATAGTGAACGTCTTAAAACATGAGGAGAGGAAGTCTAAGAGGACCAAAGGACCTCTCTACTTAGTTTAGAGAAGCTTTCCAGTGTCAAGCAGAAATGGAAACCAAACTAGAAGTAGACAAAAATCAGATAGAAACAGAATGTGCCAAAAAACAAACAAAAAAAAAAAAGAATGTAAGAAGGATCAAATGAGAAGGAAAAAATGTGCAAAGCCATAAATGTAGTGGCAAGTATAGAGATTTCCTGGAATAACCTCATGTTGATCAGGAATTAAAACAGGAATGGTTAAGTAGAGGCAAGTTGAAATCAAAAATGAAAGGTTAATAATGGCAGTCTAGGATAGTGGGCTACATACACATTGGTTTACAAAGTCCACTGAACATGTGAGAGAAAGCGACAAATGTAGGTTATATAAAAAAGAATTGGAAACAGTTGTACATCTTGTTGCTGGGTATAATACATTCATGGCAAAGGGCCTGTACACTGAAAGATACAATAATGTGGCAAGACTGCTGCACTGAGGATTCTGCAAACACTATAATATAGATGTAAATGAGAAGCATTACAGTTCAAAAAATAGATGTGAGAAAACCAAAAATAGTAATCAATAAAAAAAAAAAAAAGTAGCATTGAACATTGAAATTGCTACACATAGTTATTACAATGTCACATGTACAGAGAGAGACACAAACCCATAAAATAACAGGATTTACAGGCAGAAATGAGAAAAGTGTGGAATAAATATACCTAGACAGTTCCAATAGTAGTAGGAGCAATGGGTCAAATAAAAAAGAATCTGCAGTCATACTTAGATATACTACCAATACATGTAACTCCATATGAATTGCGTAAGGAGTCAGTTCTGGGCACGTTGCCCATACTGTGAAAAGCACTTTTGTCTAGCATCAAAGATTGGAACAATACTAATTTCATGAACTTTAACTATACCTTGACTTAGGAATGGTGCTCATTCCTATCATGGTATTAGAAACCCCCCAGAATTGGAGAAATTAAAAAGGGTGAAACCGTAAAGGATCCCACTACCTGTTGCTTACCTGATTGCCAGTTAACATCACTGCCCCCACCTTCCACTGCAAAAATGTTGTTGTACTTCTCCACATATCTCACATCACAGACATTGAAGACCCTTCCCACCAGTCACATATTACTCATCCTTCTCCACACATATCATGCTACTCTGTAGGACTAACAAAACAAGTGAAGCAATAAAGAATAGGAGACTGCAAAAGAAAAACCTGCTCTGGACAGCATATAATAACTACACATACTATAACAGCACCCTCTACATTTCCATTTGGCTACTTTGGTGCTAATTAATTGATTTTGTTGGTATCTTGCATTGATTTTTATGAACAATTTCTTTGTTGTAAAAGATTCCTTCATTATTCCTTCCTGCAAGACTGGTTTACTTTGTGCACCCTCTTTATCACCCATTCTATTTGTGCCAGCTATGGACTGGCCTCACCCTTTCTATTTGTACCAGCTATGGACTGCCCTCACCCTGTCTATTTGTACCAATTATGGACTGGCCTAAGCCTTTCTATTTGTGCCAGTTATGGATTGGCCTCACCCTTTTATTTGTACCAGTTATGGACTGGCCTTAACCTTTCCATATGTACCAGCTATGGACTGGCCTCACCCTATTTGTACCAGCTATGGACAGGCCTCACCCTTTCCATTTGCATCAGCTATGGACTGGCCTCACCCTTTCTATTTGTACCAGCTATGGACTGGCCTCACCCTTTCCATTTACATCAGCTATGGACTGGCCTCACCCTTTCTATTTGTACCAGCTATGGACTGGCCTCACCCTTTCTATTTGTACCAGCTATGGACTAGCCAAACCCTTTCCATTTGCATAAGCTATGGACTGGCCTCACCATTTCGATTTATACCAGCTATGGACTGGCCTCACCCTTTCCATTTGAATCAGCTATGGACTGGCCTCACCCTTTCTATCTGTACCAGCTATGGACTGGCCTCACCCTTTCTATTTGTACCAGCTATAGACTGGCCTCACCTTTCTATTTATACCAGCTATGAACTGGCCTCAACCTTTCCATTTGCATCAGCTATGGACTGGCCTCACCCTTTCTATCTGTACCAGCTATGGACTGGCCTCACCCTTTCCATTTGCATCAGTTATGGACAGGCCTCACCCTTTCTATCTTTACAAGCTATGGAGTGGCCTCACCCTTCCCATTTGTACCAGCTATGGACTGGCCTCACCCTTTCCATTTGCACTGGCTATGGACTGCCTCACCCTTCCATTTGTACCAGCTATGGACTGGCCTCACCCTTTCTATTTGTACCATCTATGGACTGGCCTCACCTTTTCCATTCATACCAGCTATGGACTGGCCTCTCCCTTTCCATTTGTACCAGCTATGGATTGGCCTCACCCTTTTCCATTTGTACCAGCTATAGACTGGCCTCACCCTTTCTATTTGTACCAACCATGGACTGGACTTACCTTTTCCATTTGTCCCAGCTATGGGCTGGCCTCACCCTTTCCATTCGTACCAGGTATAGACTGGCCTCACCCTTTCTATTTGTACTAACCATGGACTGGCCTCACCTTTTCCATTTGTCCCAACTATAGACTGGCCTCACCCTTTCCATTTGTACTAGCTATGGGCTGGTGTCACCCTTTCTATTTGTACCAGCTATGGACTGGCCTCACCCTTTCAATTTGTACCAGCTATGGACTGGCTGACTACATTATACCTATTTCCCTCTGACTTCTGTACAACACCCATACACCATTATCTGTGCTCTTGGCCCTTGAAGGGTGAGCAGTCCTTTATGTCCTCATGTACAGGCACTGTAATACCCACTCAATTTCTGTGCTGAAAAAACACTACATGTTTCCATATTGGTTGCATTTGTGACAAACTTTCCTTTTGACTTACTTCTATGCACCTGCAGCAACCTAATATTTGCACTGGTACTTTTGAAGGCATTTGCAAACTGTATATCAGTACGGCACAATTCCATTCTATCCTACTCTGCATTCCTCACTGTGAATTGACACACATATTTTGTTTTTACCATGTCATTATGCTCAACTGCATCCTGTAATGACTTAGCATGTAAGACTGATGTCCCCCCCCCCCACACACACACACACTCACTGTTGCTGGATACATTGTGTGGACTTTGGCTTCATATTGTGTCAGTTTTCAAGTGGTGTGATACATTTGTCCTCTCTTTTGATGTACTTTAGTAGAAACAATGATTTGCTACTATCATGTTTTACCCAGCCAGCAGCAGATACTTCTGTAGTGAAGCCAAACAAACTAACTACTCGTCCAGCATCAGATGCTTCTGAACTGCAGCCTGGCAAACTTTTACAATAAAGTGATTTGGTTTCTCTTGCTGCTGGGACACACACCCAGCTATATGGACTCTGTCTTTCTAATTGTATCAGCTTGGAAGTTTCTTAACCAACAAAGCAAGCCAATTTCAGAAAACTTCGTGGAGTCTTCTCTTTTGGCATGTTCTTTTGACTCAACAATATTTACACCCTTCCCTGAAATACTGCCTTATTTAACTCAGCTCTCTTCGAAATGCACAGTACACTGCTCATTACTAACCAATGCTGTTCCCATTGCTTCATCTTCCATGTGAATCATGCCTATTTCTTGCCATATAGTCCCCACGTTGAGTATTGTACCCAATTATTCCACCCTTGGATACTTTCCAAAGAAAAGCAAAAAGCAACCAACATACAGCCCATTGGAGATTTTATGTACATTTACCCATAAACTCTTCCACCACCTCATTGCAAACAAGACTTAGTTTCAAGTATGGAGCTACAGAATCAAGCTACCATAAATGCTGAGACTCAGCAGTGCTCCCCCCAGAAAATCCTCTATTATGAGTGGACCAGAGTTCTGCTGTGGCGACCCCTAACCGGGAAAAGCCGAAAGACTTTTATTTGATTCCAGTTTGCTGATATTAACCTTTTAGTGGCCATGCCGGACAAGTGTATGAGCTTGCTCTTGTTTATCTGTAAAAGGTTTCGCCATCATTGAAAAATCTACTACTTGTCTTATAAGAATTTTTTATTACATGTGTACAGTATTCTGTGCACTTTTGACTATATATTCATTGTCATATAAACCTGCCAGCATGAAAACACAAATGCTGTTTTTTTCACAACCATGCCTGGATTATATTCATAAAATTACATTCCTGTTATGTAGTCTTTCTGGGTAGAGAGACAGTCTGAAGAGCAGATTCAGCAAAATAGCCCTGTGTTTAGGTGAGTTGGAAAATAGTGTTCACTATTACCCTTAATAGTATAGTGATTACTATTATCATTAATAGTATAGCATTCACTATTGCCATTACTAGTATAACTTTCACTATTACCCTTAATAGTATAGTGATTACTATTATCATTAATAGTATAGCATTCACTATTGCCATTACTAGTATAACTTTCACTATTATCCTTAATAGTATAGTGATTACTATTATCATTAATAGTATAGCATTCACTATTGCCATTACTAGTATATCTTTCACTAGTACCATTAATAGTATAGTGACATTTGATACCACTGATGCTCCTTTCATAACAATATTAAACTAAATATTGATTGTTTAATAATGTTGCATGTTTTAATTTTGAGGGGTACTATTTTCTGAGAAATATGAACATATCTGTTAATTCTAAAAGACTTTGATAATGTAGTGTGCTTTATTTAATTTTTGTCAGATTCGGAATCATATCCATGGCTTTGGTGCTGTTTAGTATGGTCTACATAATCTAGGTCTTAGCTGCTAGCAAGATCTTGTTAGAAACTAGTTGGACCCTCTACACCACCAGAGAGTTGTTAGAGATACATAGAGCCCATCTAACATCCATTAAACTGTTTATCTATTGCTACCCCTGTTTCTGTACATAGCAGTTGAGAGATTCCACTTAAAATTTCTTCTTTTTAAAACAGTTAAAACTGTATACGCTTATGCAGGCATTCTTCAATATGTAATATGTATTACAGTATTATTTTTAAGTGCATAGTATTTACTGTTTTTGTGTTCATAATTTATGCCTTTATTTCTATGCACTTTTTCATTTATATAAGGTACATTGCAGTATTTTGATTGATTTTATCTGTTTACTTTATTATTTCAACACATTGAGTTACTTGTAACAGTTTTAGGGGTTTGAACATTATTTATCATTAAGTTTTGCTTGGTATGCACCTTGTTATCATGGTCTTGAATGAGTGAAAAGGTTTTAAGGATGTGATTTATATGATTGAACTGTTTTTCCATTAATCTTGGTCAGATGGACTTAATACACTGATTAGGCACCCTCCCCTGCAGGGGGCAATGCCCTTAACTAATATATTTAAATCCAAGCTCACATAATCTCAGAGTGAATTACGAACATGTTTATTACCATTTCCTCATACTGCCCCTAGATCTCAGACCATCTATTTATTCTGTGTTAAGCGTTCTTCTACAAGCGCCAGCTGTCCTAAGCTATGCTGTAATAAGGGCTCTCCTAGTTTTCACTTTCAGGGTCTGTGGTGAATATAGCCGATAGAACAACACCGGTTAGGATATCATTATTATTTCCTCAGATGAACTAGTTAAAATGTTATCCCAGTGCCTGAGTCAGCCATGTCAAAACATCGCAACACAGGCAGTGTGTCCACGGATATGCCATTCATGCTGTAAATTGTAAAAACAAGGCAAGCATCTTCACAATAGGGCAAGCTCCCTGCATCCCCAGTAGTAGTGCTACCCTACTCCCCCCTTACTTAACTACATTAACTCCACAGGCACACAACTGTGTAGAAATAGGAAACATTGTAGAACAGAAATTCTGGGCTCATACAAATCTGAATTTCTGATGCTGAGAAATAAAACTCTGTGACAGAGATAACCTATGATTAATCAGCAACCCAGGCATTGGGGAAAGTGGCGAAGGATGGTGAGTGACTAATACCAGTTTCACCTACCTTAACAGAGGGGAGACAGCCAAATATTTTGCATATCTGACACCCAGAGAAGGCTGGGTATGCCAGCAGGCAATCTAACTGGGCAAGGATAAGTGCCTCCCAAGCCACACACACGCATGCACACACACACACACACACACACACACACACACACACACACACACACACACACACACACACACACACACACACACACACACACACACACACACACACACACACACACACACACACACACATATACATACACTTCAGACGGGATAGCTGCATGTATGTATGTGTGGAATCGCTCATGGGTCAAATGGTTCTAGCAGTGTGAGAGTCCCACTGGTCTAGGCTGACATGGGGAGGTGTGTTTGGATAACATCTTCATGGTGTATGTGATATAAGGGATTCTAATGATTGACATGCAAAGTAAGTTAAAAAATAGACAAAATAATGCTATTCCTGTAACCAGTATGTAGCAGTACACAGATGAATGCAACATATTTGAAGTGTACTTACAGTTCAGTTAAGTAAATATCCACATGAACCAACCTGATTCCTCACTTCTAAACCTTCTACAGTAACTCAGTACCTGGCTTACCACTAACTTCCGGACTATGGCCAAGATTATCCACACTTAGTTCTTTGTACAGGTGCTGGCGGGACCAACATGGAGGATGAGAGTGGGTGTCTAGAAATGTTGAGAGGAAGGTGGCATCAGACTGCTGAATTGGTGGCATCTGCAGGACTGCAGAATTATCACCCATAGCAATGGGCCTACTAATGGTCATGCTGTAAGCAGAGCACCACATTATAGGATGGACATGTACAGTAGGGCAGCTGTTATGAAACTCGCAGTGTTGCTGTGAGGACTGAGTTAGGTTGTCAATGAGACCTAGTAACTATCTCACTCCATGCTACTAGACTATCCACCACGATGGAGTGAGGGAGCTGATGAGATCTGATCTGGGGATTGAATGTGCCATAGGGCTCACACCCAAGGTAGGTGATGAAACCAGACTTTGTCTCAACTTTTAGGTTCAAGTGAACTCATCAGGCAGGGAACAAATGGATATAGTGCTCTCATCTTGACTGAGGATGGATCTGGTGTACCCTCCTCAGGTAGGGGGGCTATTGAGACCCCCTATAGGCCTTGTTCTCATCCCCCAGGAAGAAAAAGAAGAATGAACTGATCAATTAGGTGAAGGTTGTAGAACCACTGGATGAGTCAAATGGATAATGGTGGAAACATATTTGTTTCAATAAACATGCATACAGTCAGACTTTAAAAAGAGTAGGATAGCTTCTGAGAGCATCATAGTAATACTGTCTAGGAATAACCTTATTTGAAAAGATATCACTTTGGATGCCAATACCACTCCCCACAAATTGGTTGTACAATATGCCTCTTGCCTCAGTGGACTGAAAAACATATGTACAATCAAACCTATTCAGTCAGGAACCACACTGGGGGGGGGGGGGGGTGCATAGATTTGCTTCTTTCTTCTTATATGGATTCTTCTGAGAAGCTAACTAACCAAATTGTCCCTCTGTTTGTTGGTTAGAATGAGAGATCAGAGCTGTGTGTGCAGTTTATTTCTGTGGATGATATGTGTGTGTGGGGGTCTTCAGTATGTGTCTGAGTGAGTGATCAGCCAGGGGTGTCTCTTTGGTGTATATGTTAGAATGCAGGCTACTTGCAGAGTGTATGTTTTTAATATGTGTGGGGGGGATGCAATGAGTGAGTGTGTGAGGAATCAGTTTGGTTTGGTGTGTGTGGATGTGTATGGTGTTTGTGGTATGCGACGATTGTGAGTGTGCCTGTGAATGGGTAATCAGAGATTTCAGTGAGGTATGGTGTGACACAGGTGTTTGTACAGTTCAGAAACCTGAACAGCTCTTACCCCGATGTATGTCAGAGATGGTTATATACATTTTGAAGGTGTGTGTGTGTGTGTGTGTGTGTGTGTGTGTGTGTGTGTGTGTGTGTGTGTGTGTGTGTGTGTGTGAGGTTTGCCCATTGAAAAAAAGTTTGTTTGTATGTCTGTTTACTGTGTCTGGGTATGTGGGTGTTGAGTGGTGTTTTGTTTGAGTTTGATTAGAATATTGCTATTAAAGACTATGCCCCAGTCAGATAATTTGGTAATCAATATATAAATAAATACTGAAATCTGAGGAGAGCAAAGAGTTTTGTTTACAAATAGGATTTAACCATCTTTATATCAATGGATTTTGCAATGCACCCATAGCATTAACCAGAAGTTCAAATCTATGCCTTTCCAGAAAGATTTCTCTGGCTATAAACCTGAAAATCCTAGCTTATTTCTTAATCTCTGTATCAAAAAATGTTGATACCTTCTGGTGAGAATATAATGTAAAGGGGGTTAATATACACATATAGCTCTGGGTCAGTGTGGGGATGTAACACAAATTCACTCTGCATTTACAGCACAGAACAACTGACCAACACGAATTAATGCAAATATGCAGACATGAAGAAATTGTCAGTGTACATTCTGTACTCTTCCTTATGTCACTACAGTATGAGCTCCAGTAATACATGATAATTTTGAAATTATACCTTGCTGCAGCACACTGCTTATACATATCTGCAACATCTGTGGATATACTAAATGACAAACCACTTCTGGAAATGACTTAGTATTGCATAATATGCTTTGGTCCCTGTGAAACACTTGCAGTTGGTAAAAAAATAGTTAAACTGTGTAATTTACCTTTAGGACATCATTTCAAAACAGACTCACAAGTAGAAAAATAGACTTGCTTACAAGACATGAGTGACAAATCTTTATTTTTTTTCTTTTCTTGTTTTTTTGTTTTAAGTCTCAGGTCACAGATGATAATGTTCTAAAATACAGGCATATATAATATAGCTCTGGAGATGGACCCTGTCTATGTAACTGATTGATGCTCACTCAGTTACAGGAATCCCAAATGCTAAAAAGACTAGAAGTATTAATTACCAGTTCAATGAAAATACATTTAGAAGTAGTCTTCACTGCATGTGCTATGAAGCTATTATTTGTTATTTTGCATGTCTCTTCTATTTATTTATTTGTTTAATTTTTATAAATTTGCAGATATTGACAACAGTGGCTTTGTCAGTGACTATGAACTCCAAGATCTCTTCAAAGAGGCAAACCTTCCCCTGCCTGGCTACAGAGTACGAGAAATCGTAGAAAGAATTATTGTGGCAGCAGACAGCAACAAAGATGGCAAGATCAGTTTTGAAGAGTTTGTATCGGTAGGTACACAGACAGCTTTTCAAAGCATGTCTCTCCTGTGACTTCTCTATCAACATTGTTGTCCATTTTTGTATGTATAATGCAAATATCACATACACCTACAAGCATTCCTATTTGCATTTGGCAGATCTTGTTATTTTAACTGCCATTTTAGTTTTCACTGACGGGAACCGTTTCATTATTTTTAATAACTATACCACAACATGCTTTCTTCAACCCAATTTATTCTACAAAGAAATGCTGGTTCAGGTTTCCATAGTATACTGTCATGCATTCATTTAGGATATAGCAGCTTTCTTGCAAAAATAAAGAACTATTTTTTTAATTGCAGCAAAAGTAGCAGATTTATTTAATTATTTTGCATTCATTAACTGGGTAAGTACACTAGTCCAAGGAACTTTTTCAGGTACAACTTGGGCCTTGCGTGCATATAACAAATCATGTACAATACAAATATAAAGGTAGAGTTCACAGTGATCAGAAAAGGGGTATATAAAATGCAGTATAGTACAAAGCAACTGTAAAACCATAAGTATAAACATTTCAAAGAATTAGGAGATCAGGAATGAAATATCCATTACTACTGATCAGCGTATCAAAATGCAACAATGGACATATAGAAAAGCACTTGAGTCTAAATCTATAAATAATATGAGAAACTATGAAGTTTTCTTGTAATCACTGTGCTAAATATGAACCAGTTTACATCTATGAACTGAAGAAAATGGATATAGTGGAAAGAAACAAGGGCTGAGTGGATGGGAGAATAAACAGCAACAATGATATAGTCTGGAAAGGAGGGCAGAGAAATGGATATGAGTATATAATTAAATTTTCACTATGTACGCATGGTTTGTTTGGATGGTAGTATTCCAAAACTGATAGGAAAGAAAGCTATTGGGGGGGGGGTACTGTTTTTATCTTTTATTGTCAAAACAATGATATTGGTAGGTTTCTACACTATACTTTTGTTTTAGGTAATTTATATTTGAACTGTAGTGTTGGGGAACTCCTGATGTTTGGAAGCATTTATTCAAGTGTGCTGATGCTAATTTGGCCAAAGACCTTCCTGTGGCAAATATATAGGATGGTTGGATCAGGAGACTGTCATCTTTGTTTTTAAGTGTGTATGAAACATTCCTAGAGTGAAGGCGATTTCTAAGAGGATGGTAGTAGTCTCATTTAATAGTTTGTAAATGAGGGGTACAGAAGGAAAGTAGCACTTTCTTGAGTAGGGAGACATATTTATTTATGGTCATGCAGTGGTGATCGTAAAGAGTGCTCAAATGGATGAACCTAAGAATTTTGTTCTCCATGCCTTAGGGGTAGGTGTAGGTTTTGGGAGGACTGTAGGGCAATGATTAGGAGGGGTTAATCCACCCAAGATAACAGTAAATTGATAGCAATGGCTTGTCTTGCTTCTTTTGTTAGAAGGTGGACTGTTTTTTAGGCTTCTTTGAAATGGGCCAAATCTTTAGAGATTATTGTGTAGCATGGAGTAGAAATGGCAGGGTTAGAGCCAGTGTTACACTTTGGTATTTTTGTTGTATAAGTCAAGTGTTATGATTGTCTGTGCCATAACAAGCCTCTTATTAGTTCTGATTCTCATTATAATAGAATTAGTAGTATTTATGGGTAGTCTGCTGACATGTATCCAGTTCCAGATGTGCTTGAAGTCATTTTGGAGGGAAACACTGGTTTCAGTTATTGACAAACATGCCTTTGAAATAACTATGCTATTTGTATAAATAATACAGTTAAGGCTGTGAAGATCCCAAGGGAGATCATTAATAAATGAAGAGAATAGGAGGGAACTCAGGAATGACCCTTGAGGGACACCGTTGTTTGTGGATTTGCAGTGAGAGTGAGCTTTTGGTGGATATGTTCTATTAAGCAGGTGGTTTCTAAACTAAGCACAATTTTCACCTGAACATCTACATTTTTCTATTTTTTATTAAGAAATTATGATCCACATATTCAAGATTCTTTTTAGGTCAATGAACATTGTCCCTGTTAACTGATCTTTTTCCTTGTTGGTCAGGATGTCATTAGTAAGGCAGAAGATGACCATGTTGGTATTATATTTTGGACTGTAGCCATGCTGCTTGCCAGACAGGATATCAAAGTATGGGCGAAATTACAAGATTTGTACATATATGATTTTGTCTGGAATACTGACTGTAGGATCAGCTTTTGCAGTTGTGTAATAATATTCTACTTTTCCGAGGGGGTGGGGGCAAGTATTTTAGGTAGGGATATTATACTGCTGTCTTTGAGTAGTCTTATCCTGTTTTGGTTGCTAAGGATAAGTTGAAGATGCTTATAAGAGGAGCTACTGATGGTTGTCTTCCTAGTTTAAGAAGGAGAGAATGTATTGCATAGAAATTACTGTTATGATGGTCAGGTATGTTGCTGATTTGGTCCTTGACTTGATTTTTGGTTATTGCTAAGGATATGTGCTTATAAATGTATTGTGATTGGCACTTTTTTAATTTCTCCAAGTCTTTTGGGTTTCTAATACCATGACGGGAATGGGCCCCATTCCTAAGTCAAAGTATGATTAAAGTTCATGAAATTAGTATTGTTTCAATCTTTGATGTCAGCCAGAAGTGCTCTTCGCAGCACCCACAATGTACCCAGTAATGGCTCCTTCTGCAGTTCGTATGGAGTTACATATATTGGTATCATATCCAAATACGACTGTAAATTCCTTTTTATAAGGCCCATTGCTCCTACTACTATTGGAACTGTCTGGGTAACTTTCTTCCACATTATTCTCATTTCTGCCTGCAGATCCTGATATTTTATGACTTTGTGTCTCTCTGTATGCAAGACACTGTAGTCACTGGGTGTGGCAATTTCAATGATCAATGCTACTCTTGTCTTCTTTTCATGGACCACTATATCTGGTTTTCTAGCATCTGTCTTTTGAACTGTTGGTAATGGATGACTTCACGTGATGTAGACTTCTTCATTTTCTATGATGCTTGGCCTGTAGGGATTTACTTATGTAGCATATGCTGTGGATGTTTTTGTGAAATTCTTATTGATTTTGAATATCTTGCTACTTGAATGTGTCTTTATATTGTTTCACAAATTCCTTAGGTAGGCCTTCCAGTGATGATTGTATGTTTACCTTATTAGTACTTAACTATGGTGCTTTTCTGGGGTTTTTGTAATTACTGCATTTATCAATATTGTTAGGGTAGTTTTCCAGTCCTGCCATACTTGGTCTCTGTTTTTCATGAGTAGAGCTATTTCGTGATGTGAGTCATGGTACTTTCTAAAATTTAAGTCTTCTACTTTTTATTTTGGAAAGAAAGTACAACATTAAAAAATACAGTTGGAGCACCATCTGCACAAGTAGTGGTATGCGAAGGAGCAGGGCCGGTGTTAGCATTTTAGGGGCCCCCAGCAAGTTTCAAGTTGGGGGGCCCTACCCTGGAGAATATAAAGTGTGACCACATTGCCGTCACACCCCCTTCCCTGGCAAGCTCATCCAGCACCATTTAAAGATCACTATAGGGGTGGTCATTAAAGGTCTTTAAGTGTTTATGCCCGCTTAATTCCCATGATTGCCTTCTTTTCCCTTTACCATAGTTAAAATCCTTACTTCTTCCTTACCCTTGTCCCAGGCTTCCTCTAAGTGTTGTTCTACTCTATCTACGGCACCAAGCTTATCAGTCATTATGCTCTAAAGCCATCATTGGAATGCACTCTGCTACATGAGTAGGGAAGTGCCAACATGGTTCAATACATTTATTGTTTCATTTCATCAACATCAATCCCCTTTTTCACATTTTTTACATGAGGTCAGGGTATCATGTTAACTGTTGCCATTTTTCTCAATTCAATGTCACACTGCTGCTCTCTTCGACACTCATGCCAGACTGTCACAGATCTTCAATCACACAATCCATCCACCTCTTTGCTGGATGCCCTTGTTTCCTCTTAACTACTTCCTGTCTGTCCCAAATCTATTTCACCACACTGTCTTCTGCTTTTCTGCACATGTGCCTGTACCACAGTAATCTGTTCTCTTTGATATTTTCTGGAATAGGAGCTACTTTGGCTTCTGATCTTATGTTCACATTTCTTAATCTGTCCCACAGTATGCATCCTACCACACTTCTTCTTAGGGTGCCAGAGCCCTGAATAATTCCTTGAAATGTTGTACTTTCTCTCCAATCAACTTCTCTGTTGACCTGAGAGCCTTCTCTGACCACTGTTTGCAGCTAATTGTATCAACCAGTCGTTTATGCTGTGGGCTGACTGTTTCACTGGGGATGACTTTGCAATCACTGATTCTACCCCAGTGCCTTCTTCTTATTAGGAGACATCTACCTGAGTTGCATGTTGGCCACTCTTGTATATGATCTTGTGACTGTCCCTCTTTCTGAACCATGTGTTGGCTACTATCAAGGTATTTTCCAGACAGAGGTCTAGAATGGCCTCTCTTTCGTTATTCCTGTTGCCCCACTCATGTGGACCCAGGAAGTCCTCATATCCTGTTCTGTCTGTCCCCGTATGTGCATTCAAGTCACCCATTCTCATCATCAATTCATGTTGGACTGCTTTATCTAGTAGGCCCTGAACCACCTGAGTTTGTCTTTCAAACTGAAATGCCTGACCAGAAATGCCCTTTGGCTGCAATAAGCAGGTTATTTTCTAACTAAATTATAAAGCAGTAAACTGTGATTCTTCCTCAGCTATATTTCACGTTTATTAAAAGTAGAATGAATTTAATTTATAGCTGCTTATTTTAAATTACTCTGTAAAGTTAAACAGTAAGGCATCATTTTCTGTTAAAGCAGCATACTGTTTAGATAAAAGAATATTTTGAGTCATTTAAGTATGAAAACTCTTAAAGTCCTTCCACCTTCGCTCTCAAAGTGAATTTCTTGCCATCCATGTCTCTAACACATAACATGCTCATTAAGATCGGTGATCTGATCATAATTCACTCTTATAAGTATAAAGAGTCAGTTACTAACCACGCTGTGAGCCTCCTAGTTGTTTCACATTGAGGGGCAGTGTTCCACAGTTTGGAGATGGGGGTTCAGTGAGGAATAAAGCCAATACACAATTCCATGCTTGAGTTACAGCTTTCTTGTTCAGCAGAAAATGCATAGTATTACAAATTCTCTTCCTCTGTATTCTTCTTCTTTCGGATTTTTCCCGGTTAGGGGTCACCACAGTGGATCACGTGTCTGCTCATGATTGGCAGTGGAGTTTTACTGTGTCGAGTTGCTAGCCCGGCACCCAATCTTCAACAGAAGGCACACACATGCACTCACTCACACCTAGGGCCAATTTAGAGTGTCCAATCCACCTACAGCATGTCTCCATAAGTTCTGCAAATTAATACTGTCAATATTTTAAAATTGTCTTTAACAGTGTGGCTTTACTCATGATTATTTTTTTACTTTGCCCCTGACTTTAGAGAGGAGGGATTGAGAACTATATGGTAAATGTATATTAAAACACTCAAGTAAGGAACTCGAACACACACACACACACACACACACACACATATATATATATATATATATATATATATATATATATATATATATATATATATATATATATATATATATATATATATATATATATATATATATATATATATATATATATATATATATATATATATATGTATACAGTGGCGTAACTACGTTAGAAGCGCCCTGAGGCAAACTTTTCCTAGGTGCCCCAACATCCCCCCCGCCGGGAACCCAAGCCATCTAGATGACCAAAGGCCCCAGAATATTGCTCTTATAAAAGGTTTGTTGTGTTTGTAAAAAAAGTCTGAAGGATAAGAAGTCTGAAACTCAAACGTATGCCATTATTTAGTGGCTTGTATCCTCACTGATTTGCCAAAAAAAAAAACAAAATTTTGTGAGGAACAGACTAAAAATGGGAGGCAAAAATCTGGACATTTTGCGAAAATCTGTACATTTGCCAATGTGATTTTCCAGAACAGTTTGAGAAGTACATCGTAGCTATAAGCACGACAGCGCAAACAGTGAGAAATAGTACAAACTGTGTAGGCATGGGCAGGCATCAACCCCCCCTTCCAATTTTGTACATGGGTCGGGGTGCCATATTGACAGTGACCATAACCGGGTCACACTACTGGATTGCTAGCACAGAACAGAATAAAGTTAACCTTGACCTTGAAATGTGCTTTTTTTGTAGTTCTGAATTATCATGTTCTTTCTGGTATGACTTGAACTGCATGATTGTGCAATAATTTTGAGAGAAGCATGAAATATCCTTTGCGAAGAATGCAGAGAAGCTAATTTAGACAGCCTAGTTCTAAAAATATATATATATATATATATATATATATATATATATATATATATATAGAGAGAGAGAGAGAGAGAGATAGATTGTGTATCTGTGCACGTTTGGGGGGGGGGACACAAGTTGCTATGCAATTCTAAAAATTCTGGCTACAGCTGCTATAGCATGTCACTGATTTGTACTGCAGTCTTTTCAACAGCACAGTCTGAAATAAATATCACTTGTCTGGTAACAGTTGGAGGATCCCACTCGGACTGTTTTCAGGTGATACTATCCAGACTCTGAACGAAGTGTCGCGATAAAATAAAAAATACTGCAGTACCTCTTTCTCCATAACATTTCAGTGGTTTCTTAGTTACATCGTAGCCCATGTATCTGATGCCTACCTACAGGAGAACGTTACAGTACATCAGTGGCGTAACTACGAGAGGCGAAGTGAGGCAAAAGTACATATTGACCATTAACTATACACTGTCACACCTATTACTGAACTTTGCTCAACAATCACTGACAAAGCCAAAGATTGGGGGAAATGGAACGGTATTGCGGGGGCAATTAATGTTACACTTAATTCATTTAAAAGGTTAATACAACAGGGTTTGCTTCAAAGTAAACTTTCTGAACAATAGCTATAAATGTTAATGTCTGGTATTATAGACTGACTGACTGTTGTCCTCAAGTGATTTATCACAAAATCAAAAAAAATTACAAGGATCAGGGTAAAAATATAAGGCAAAATCGTGAGACAACAGAAAGGTATATGGCCACCACCACGGCCTTAACATCTAGCCACTTTGCCAACCCCCCCCCCCAGTCAACAGAAAAACATTTCAGCTTGTCAACCCCTTTTGGACTGCTGGTGGTAAACACACGGAGGATGATGGGGAGGGACTCCAAAAGTCCACCCCTATAGGAAGTAAGTTTGCTTTGACCGGCCACCTGGACCGACCTTTATCCAGGAAGTGTAGAAAAACATTGGGCACATCCATTCCTGCATCCTCAGCGGGGTTGTTGAATAGTTCAGTGCACACCGAGAAAACAAATGCTTTCTGAGTTCTTTAAGAGGTATTTTGGGATCTGCACCAAATAGAAGGAAATCCTAAATCCGCTTCATTTATAGAATCAGAAGGAAAGCAGTGATAAGTTACTTATATGGTCAGTCATTTATTGCACCCCCAACTCATATTCTAAGGATTTGTATTAAAATAGATTTACGGATTTTAACTTTGGAAGGATAGGGGGCTTGGAAAGCCCAAAAGTAGTGGAAAATGGCGACGACAACACTGTTCCCGGTACGGAAACCATTGGAGTTATTAATTAAAGCAGGTATGAAATTAGTGTAATGACTGAGTATTCATTATCTGCAGATAATGACAATAATCACCTATTACATGTACACACATGCAGTGCTTGTTGTACATTTTTGTTGCGGAATTATATAAATAGTTTACATGTTATTCAGAAAGTGGGGGTTAAATGTGTAAAGCATGCATTTTCCTAATTTATATGTTTTCCATGCGTAGCAGTACAGTTTGGGCTAACTGCATTTGTTTGTATATGCACTGTTTTAACCTGTTGTCCACGTTAACTGTAACAGCACTCTACGTCTACGTGACTATATCACAAGACAACAGTCTTCTAACAGTGGACTGTATTTTATTGTTTATGTATGTATTTTGGGAGGTGAATTGCAACAGATAACAGTAAACGCTGTGCCGGTGTGACGCCCGTGAAGAGGCGTGCATGCTGTTAGGATAGGGTATGATTACAGGAAGCTTGACAAGTGGGTGAATTTGCGGAAGTGAAGAAATTGGATGTGGAAAGTGCTACCTGAGAGAGAGTGGGCAGCCAAAGCTAAAGGATCCTTTTCCTAAATTTATAGTTATAAAGGTTAACCACGTTATTTTTCCTTGCTTTTTGTGGCTGTTAACTGTATGTTAAGAGGTACCTTGTTGTGGTTACTTCAGAACAAAAAATGCTCATCTCTTTTGCCACCTTTGTTATCCAGAGTTGGTGTCAGCTTTTTCCGTAGTACTTTCTAACGGCTTGTTTTGTCTTTCTTGTCTGACGGCAATACACACAACAGGTGCTGTAACTCAACTGTGTTTTTAACTTGGAATGGTAATGCGAGGCAAAAACGTGTAATTTTCTAAACAAATTTCTGACCGTCTTTACCCTAGTGAGACGTTTAATAGTGCCTAGTGCCCTGTAGGTAGTCCTGGCAGCAGACCTCTCGTGCCTACTGCAGAAGTGTTGTTCAAACACTGTCTGCAAGGCCGTTAACTGTAAATCATTAGTTTTATTGTGTATAAAACAGGCCTCTCAAATATTGCAACAGCAAGGGCTACCATTATAAACAGTAAGTGACCTTCATGAAAGAGTTGGCAGTGAGCGACTGTTTTTATGTTTTACAGATTTTTTTTTTTCTTTGTTATTTTCTAAGTGGGAGGGCTGCAGTCCGATAGGACGAGCCGCCCCTGCCCAAAGTGCCCCCTGCCGCTTGGCACCCTGAGGCAATTGCCTCACTTCGCCTCTCACACACACACACATATTTATTTATGCATATGTAGTGCTAAAATAATATGGGATCAGTTTTGCCTGCCTTTGTGGAGCAGATCCAAGACAGTTATTTTGCTAATTTATTCACTGGCATATCACAAACGTTTCTGTGCTAACAGTTCAGTTGCTAACATAAAAATGCAGTACAGCCATTCATTAAAATGTATTATCATTTTAGGGTTTATTTATAGTTTATTTATATTAAAATGTAGCACAGGAGTCCATCAAAATGTGTTACCATCTTAGGGTATATTTATTTACATTCATTGATAGGGAATGTTTGGAAAATCGATGTTCGGTTGAGTACCAGAAAGACAGATGGCTGGGGACCTCCACATAAGGAAAGACCTGAACATTAAAAAGTTGTCACCCTATCAGATGCACAAAAGCAGAGCACTTTTTACTGAAACATTACATTTAGTAGAAGATGCATCTTCACCAATCAATAAAAAAAGTCAACTTTCTTACTTGCTTGCTGCAGCCAGTCAGGTCCCTTGCTTCACTGAAGCAGACCCAATTGAGCACAGCTTACAGACAAGTTGAAAAAAAAAAAAAAACGGAAAAAAGTTTGCAATCGCATGGTGACATTATGTAGCTTCGTGGACAGCTACAAAGTGCGGAGGACGGAGGACTGAATGATGGAGAAGTAGAAACCTGCGGCTGCTGCATGGGGGCCCTCTTACGAGGGCAAGTGATTGGGGGCTCCCCGTGGCCATGGGTTCCATGGGTGCCTAACACCGGCTATGTGAAGGAGTCTAGTCCACTGAATTAAGTTCTTCTGTGAGGGATCTTCAGAGCTTTCATTAACAGAGCTTGATGTTATATACTTGAGAGAAAGTTTGGGTGTTTTTGGTTTCCTTGTGGATAATATTGGAATTTGATCATTGGTGTCATTAGAGAGTATCTTAATAGAATGGCATTTTCTGGGATGTTTGTTAGAATTATATCTAAAAGTATGAGTTTATTGGAAGGGATGCTAAGCCTGATAACTGAGTTAACAATATGTGTCAGTTCTTTCTTTATATTGAGTGTGGTAAATGTGCGTTTCAAGTAGTCCAAGCAGTTAAGGTTTATGTCACCTAGTATGTTTAACATCTTCTGGTTAGTTTGGGTATTTATATTTTCCAGTTTTGCTACAAGTACATTAATGGAGGATGGTGAAGGACTGTGTATTGTGGCAGTTAATATTCTGATATATTTAAATATCTTTCTTTGGATAAGGGTTCAGTTAGTGTCAGAAACAACTGTGGTAACACTTTTGCCTATAAGGTTAGTATCCAGAGTATAACTGATTTTGAGTGCTCACTCTGCCACCATTTCCCAGCCGAGGTCACTTATTATGGAACACAGAGTAGTTATCTGAAATTGTAGGGGCAGCTAAGAGTCCTCCTTTAGCCAAGATTCAGTTGTAGCTAACACAGAGGGGATATAATAATGGATTCAAGCTTCAAGTTGGTTTCACTTGCTGTTGATGTTATAAACGGTCATATTGGTTAGAGTGAGTTGATGACAGCATGGAATAAGTGCTTTTTTTTCTTGATTTCAAAGTGTTATCAATAATGCAATTCATGTGCTAAATATCCTTCATCATGCTTGGCTTCTTCATGCCTTACAAAAGCTTTTGTAATGTTCCCTTCATATTTTGCTAGAGTGTTTCTTCTGTGTACCTCATGGAGGAATATAGGCCACAGGTTTAGGGAGACTAACCTGGTCAACAATTGTACAATAAAAACAGGGATGTATTACTGTTGAATGATGGCATCTACCAAGGCTGGACTGCAGCAGCAGTGATAAACATGCATGTCCAATAAAATAGGAACAAATGAGGTGTAGGCAAGTACAAATGGCAACAGGTATGAGGCAGGTGGAAATGGCAAATTAAGGTATCTATCCTTGTTAAAAATGTTAAGTTCCACAATAATTATTGGCGATAGAAAACATATGTGTCGAATGTTGATCCAGCTTGTCAATTTCCTGACTATGTGTCTTATTTAAGTAAGTTTTTCAGTAAAGCTGTGCACTTGAAAGGTATGTCATATTCCATACGGGCAGTTTGATACTGCTGTGTTAATGAGGTGTTTTAGAAATATTGCATTCTCCTGACCTGGAGTAGTATTTCAAGGAGCAGTAAACTTCAGTCCCAGCAATTGTGTTCACATTTGGAAAGAGAACCTTAATTTAAAATTTTAACCGTTCCTCTGCATTTTTACAGAAAGCAGTCACATATTCTGTATAGTATATGTTTTACATGTTGTAGGATTTTCTAGTAGTAGTTTACTCAATCTTTTATAAAAAAATACAAACATTTTCAGCTCAGCTTAATCCAAATTTATGTATTTCTATTGAAAGACAACTGTAAATATCACTTGGTTCATCACATTTGTCCTCCCTCCCAAAACAACTGATTTTTCTTTAGCTTAACACTACCTGTACAAGTATACCCCCTTTATAGACCTCAATCAAGTTTTGTTGAGATATCACAAAGAATGAAACTTGGGGTAAAGAGTATTTTTAAGTTCCACTACCAATTTCCTTTCCTGCAATGACCATGTACATTTTGGTTACAGGGTGGGAACCTTTTTGCTGTTTTCTACCCAATATTTCTCTGCCTTGTTAGCTAAGTCTCACATTTTGGCTGGCCAATGAGCTCCTATCTCTGCAGGGTGCCATACTAGATGAGTACACTTTGACTTAGCACTGAACTTGCCTTACGGCTCTCACACTGCTTGGATTTCCTGAACTTTGTTCTAGAAATGTTAAATCATCCACTGAGGCTTCATTTTAAACCTCTGGAAGGAGATCTGCTACTGGCTTTTCCTCTGATTTCTGTTGTAACTCATTCCATATGCTAAGAACTAGTGTCTGTCTTTCATAGTAGGGTTGATGGCAGAATCAGATTTCGGCCTCCTGCCTGGTAACTTTACTACATAACAGGCATCACTTACCTTCCACACAGCAGTGAAAGGGTTCTCCCATGCTGCTTGCAACTTGTTTCCTTGACCAACAGGAAGTACAACTGCCTTTAATCTGAGTATGTATTTCTGGGTTGTTACCTTCCTGAATTTTTGCTACTGTTGTGTTTGTACTACATGCTTGTTTTCCAACCCTTTGGTATCTTCTAGCATCGTCTTCAAGTTAAACACATACTGCACTAGACTCCATAGAGGACTCATATTCACCCTTCCACTCATAGGTTCATAGGTTCATAGGATGATGCTATGCTATTGGCCTGGAGGCCCTTATAAGCCTAGCCAAGAATTTCACACATGTTCCCACAAAGTCAGCACCTGTCTTCCCTGTCCAGGCCCAAACTGGAGTGGATTCTGCAAGCAAGTAATGCCCCTGTCTAATGAATGCATGATTAGCAGTACTCAGAAGACAGTAAACAAACAAATAAATAAATGAATAGTTATATTCGATGCCGTATTCCTCTTAGCAGTGGTCTTTTTACCCTCTATCAGGACTGGGTTCAGGCACTTATGATAATCTGGAACAGATGCACTTCCAAGAAACTCTGCCACTGACACAGGGCTATCTCTACTAGCTCCCTCATGTGGCTTTTATATCCCTCCCTGTCTCTGTAGGCATTTTGGCTGTACATGATCCACTTGGTCATATTAGAAACATTTTACCTCAAGACCTGGGCAGGTACTCAAGCCAGTGTTTTCCCTGTCTGCCTGTGGAAACTGCTGTGAAGGTTCAGACTACCCTCAAGAGTTCCACTATACCTATGTGGAGTGCTGGGGATCATCTTCTTGTGCAACTGAGCTCTGTTAGCTAGATAGATTTCACCCTTTTTTCTCATTTCGTCAGTACAGTTATATACCTAATCTAACCAGAGTCTCACTTCTTCAGCAAATTGGCTGGTCACTGCTTCATTTTCATATGGTTTCTCAACATTTTCATCCACTCACTCACCTACATAAAGTTAAGTGGTTATTTGCGAAATGAAATCACTAATAGTCTCCTCTGACATTCTCTAGACTCATTAGGAGTAAATTTAAAACATTCAGATAAACAGTTTAACCTTTATGTAGCCTACTCAGTCCAGCATCAGCTATTAATAGTCTACACATAAATTATATGGCATTTACTTAAAGCCAGTTGAAGTGCCTTCTAACAAGTAGTAGTTCAAGACAGAAAGCCACTTTGTGGATAGACACAATTTTTATACCTGAGTATTTTGTTTTGACATTGCTTGACTTCCTGCTGCTATATCACACAATGTGTACTTCTTGAGTATCTTGGGACAGCACTGCTCAAAATCTGCATCTGATGTGTTAGTATAGAAGGTAATTCTTTGGTAAAATCAAGTGTCATTAACACAGGTTCAGAACATAAATTCTTTTTTGATAATTAACTGTCCTGTCTACCTTGAGACCATTATACCTTGACATGAGTATTTCCCATTTATGAGATCTGTTAAAGGACAGGCAGTAGTTGTGAAATTCAGCACAAACATTCTGTAATGCCCAACTAGTCCAAGAAAAGTCTTCACTTTTGTTCTAGTAGAGAGTATAGGCCAATTTTATGGAGTCTTTTTTTTTCTATTTGTGGTTGTACAGTACCTTTCAACTGTACAGGTTTTTGCAGAATGTCCAGATTTTTCCCTCATAGTTTTGGTCCGTTTTTCATAAAATAGTGGTTTTCTGGCAAATTAGAAGCAAATCATTAAAGACTGCATTTAGAAAACAATGACAGGCATTTGAGTTTCAGACTTCATACCCTTCAGAAAATTCATGCTAATGCAAAACCTGTTTTTCTATCAACTTTCTAAGTTTGTAAGAGCAATATTTAAAAACTGATCCTATTTTTCGGGCATTGTCCCACTTTTATTTATGGCTTTGTCCAGATTTCTTGTTCTAAGATGTTGCTAGGTATTACCACCCCTGATGCAATACTCTTGATATAAATGGGGAATCTTGGTCAGCAAGTTTCTTTTTGGCAATGCCTACTGAGGATAAAAAACTGTACCAGTCATCTGGCAATAGCCTTGGCATTAGCTTTGTGTAGTGGTATTGCTTCTGGAAACTTTGCACTGTACTACAGTGTCACTAATATATACTGATACTCATTGTTAGATTTTACTAGTGATCTCAGTCCCTGGTGCCACAGAACAGAGATGTCTAGAAGTGGCACTTGATTAACGATTATTTTTCCATTCCCAAAGAAGAAGTATCTCAGAAAATTGGTCATTTACTTACAACAGAGGCAAGGAGTGCCATAACAAATAGGCTTGAGAATGCCTTACCTATCATTTGTCTACTCTCCCTTCAAAACACTGCAATCCCTCAGACATCTAAAGATAAAATATAATGGCTCGTACATCATTTAAAAAACTGGGATCATCACTCCCTTGCCTTAGAAAAGACCAAATGGTTACCACTGAGTGCAAAAGACACCTTTCTGCTTAACACAGTAACCTGCAAACTTCTCAGCAGTAACTTTTGCCTCCCAATAAAAAAAAATCTACTTTGTCACTGAAGGAATACATACTCACTAAGAAACTAGAATGTTGTCCTGCCACATGTTTGAATAACTTGTCCCCAGGAATCTTAAAACTAAGTAAACTCCTTATATACAGGAAATGCTACTAGAGTATCTTAAAAAAAGAAATATAAGTGCAGCTGCATAAGATGTACAAGACACTCCTAGCGATACTTGCTCCACATCCCTGCACAATTGTGTATGACAGTCTTCATTGGGTAAGGAGCTATGGCTGATTCTGAAAACTTGTTTGCAGTTAAAAGCTTTCTCTAGATGCTCCTTTAGCTGTTAAAACTTTCATTTAAAGGCTCACTGCTGCTTTTCTGCTGTGAGAAACATTTCTGCAGTTTGTTTCCCACCCTCCCTATTGGTATGCTGTTCTTATAGTTTGTGGCTTTGCAGTTGCCCGCCCCTACTGTAAATTTGATCTGGGACCCTCCTCGCAGTCTAGTGTCATTACCTCATTCTCAAAAACAACCGAAGCACCAAGGTAAGTTGAAAAACGAACAACAGCTGGATTCACCAAACACAGTTTAATACGAAATCTCTGTCTCTGACGTCTCGGCCTCAGCCTTCAAGGAAGGCTGAGGCCGAGACGTCAGAGACAGAGATTTCGTATTAAACTGTGTTTGGTGAATCCAGCTGTTGTTCGTTTTTCATTACCTCATTCTACCTAATACAGGGAGAACATTTGAGAAGGCCAATCAGTTTAGTTTCTGCTCCTCCTTTCTCTCTTTCCATGTTAAAAAAAATGTCTAAGCTTGTTTCCTGCCTTTCTTGTGGGTAGTCTAGTCTGGATACAGATTTGCTGTGTCCAGGACTATTTGTGGGCTTCTAAGCCCCCAAGTCTTTCTGGTGTTGGAGGGAAGCCTTCTAGCTTAATTTTGTTTCTTAGAACTAGCCAGTTTTTTGTTTCAGCACTCGTCTGTTTCTTTGAGCTCAGCACTTGTTCAGAACTTATTGTAAGCACTAAATAAGCTACAAATTACTACAGCACTCAACTTTCCTCACTGTCTAGAGGAAAACAGTTTCTAGTACTTAACAAATAAGCACCTATCCAGGCATGTCTAAGGGTCAGCCCCCAGTGTTTTCTCCTGTCTACCTGATGAATCTGGGCATCTTGGGGCAATGCAGCAATTGCCTCATGTACACAGACAACCCTCTCCTCCTACCATCCAACACTACAACCTGTGAGAGATGCACTTATATAGCCAAACTGGAAGCAAAGCTCTCTTCACCTAAGACTGGACTAGACCACACCACACTCAGCACATAGTCCCTCAAAACCTACACCACCAAAACACACACATAGAAACACAAAACACACATCTACATTCGCGGAGGCTCTCAGTAAAAACCTGCCCAAGCAACAGGGACCTCCAAAGCAGAAACACAAGCAACCTCCACCCCCCAACACAACCCAAATGACACATAGCCCACAAACTCAGTGTGCCACTCAACCACAGCCCATAAGGCATAACAACATACCCAACACTCTAGTCATAGGTGACTCTATAGTCAGGCACACTGATCTTCCACTCACCAGGCTAAACAAGGAGAAAGTTACTGTTAGCTGCCTGTCGGGTGCCAGGATCCGCCACATAACACATGCACTCAGGTCACTCCACAACAAGTAGAAATATGACGCTGTCATTGTCCATGTTGGTGTGAATGACCTGTGACGTACCTCCCTGGACTACATGAAAAGGAACATGGAGGAGCTGTCCGATCTTGTAGCCCAGGCAGGTATGACCCTAGCCCTGAGTAGCATCCTGCCATCACCCAGAATAATACCACAGTACAAGGACAAAATGATTGACTTCAACAACTGGCTACGTTTCTGGTGTCATTCTAAGGGGATCCAATATCTGTCTGCTTGGGATGACATGATCAACAAACCATGATGCTTTGCCAGAGATGGCCTGCACCTGTCGCACCTGGGATTCCGGATACCAGCTAAGGCTCTAGCCACCCCTATAGTGCCTTTTTTAGGCAAGGTTCAAATGACAAATTCACCACCGTAACAGGTACAAGCAAGAAGAATCTGAGGGTATTGCTACTTAATGCTAGAAGTCTAAACGTCAAAATGCACTCACTTGAGGCACTCCTTAAAATGGAGAACATTGACATCTGTGCAGTGACAGAGACCTGGTTCAAGGCTCCAGAGAGTACCCCTGCATTACCAGGCTATAATTCATACCACACCTTTCGGCCACCTAAACTGGACCGAAACACTAAAGGCGGAGGCATGTCCATATTCATTAAGGATATCCACACCTCCAGGCTAGTTGCTCAGCATAATGCATCCGAGATTATCCAAGTGCAACTAACTCTGGGCAAGACCGCAATCCAAATTGTAGCTTGCTACAGATACCCCACCATGCCCCAGGATTCCCACTCCTCATTTCTTGATACACTGGAAAATATTAGGGTACAACCTAACACCCTAATAATGGGCAATTTCAACTACCCCACCATTAACTGGGAAAACTACTCATGTACCAACTCTTGTGCTCAACGTTTTCTGGAATTCATAAATTCTAGTGCCTTGGATCAACTTATTCACACCCCCACCAGGGGCAGCAATATCCTAGACCTGGTTATTACCAACATGGGCAACCAGTACTCCACACCAGTGGTTAATT
Source organism: Protopterus annectens (assembly GCF_019279795.1). NCBI lineage: Eukaryota > Metazoa > Chordata > Ceratodontiformes > Protopteridae > Protopterus > Protopterus annectens. The sequence continues at coordinate 1,174,080,639 of NC_056735.1, forward strand.
CCTTGTTGTTCAGATCAGACCACAAGCTAATGACCCTAGACATCCACATCCCTCCCCCACCCCCCATTAGGGAAACCACAGTAAAAAAATTCTCCAAAGCCAACTTCACACTTCTTAAGACAGAAATGGCAAACTTCACGACACCCATGCTGATGGACAATAGAGGTATGACTGCTGAATCCTACACAAATGCACTTTATAAGCACTTACACGAGTGCATGGATCATGCAATCTCTAACAGAACCAAGATTCTATCCTCCAAAAAAAGGAAGCCAATCTGGTGGTCCCCTGCCATAAACAAACTCTACAACAGAAGAAAGAAACTGTTGCAAAAAAAGAGTAAAATCCCATGATTGGAGAAACTCCCTGGTCAGCCTTAGTAAGAAGCTGAGATCCCTCATAAAATCCTCCAAAGCTAGTTACAAAAACAAAATCGCCACTGACTCTAAAGACAGCCACAAAGCATTCTATAGCTATGTCAAGAATCTCAATGGCAACACTCAGATCTGCTCTGAGTTACAGCACAATGGCACTAAATATACAGAACCAACTGATATTGCCAACATCCTGGCAGATAGGTTCAGTGCTAACTTTTCCCACCTGTCATCCCCTAAAGGGCCCATCTCTATACCAGAAGAATGCAAAGTTCCTGTAATCATGGCTGCACAGGTAAAAAACACACTATCCAAAGCCAAGAACACAGCATCCATGGGACCTGACAACATCCCAGGCTGTGTTCTACATGAACTACAGAACGAACTGGCACCCCACCTAAGTACCATGTTCAGTCATAGCCTCACCTCAGGCTATGTGCCCACTGCATGGCGCACAGTGACAGTTATCCCACTCCACAAAGGGGGAGCCACCACAGACCCCAGAAACTACCACCCAAATAGCCTAATGAGCCTGGTCTGCAAGGCTATGGAACATATCATCATAGAACTTATAAACAATGAAATTGGTAATCTCCAAACTCAGGACCCCACCCAGTTTGGGTTTGTAAAAGGCAGATCATGTCTCCTTAACCTGATAGACTTCTTTGAAGCAGTCACCAAACAAGTAGATGAGGGTAAGGTGGTTCACACAGCCTATCTAGATCTCGCCATGGCTGTCGACACCATCCCCCACTCTGGAATTATAGATAAACTCACTAAACTAGGTATAAATCCCTATGTCACAAGATGGGTTGCCAACTGGCTCACTGACAGAACCCACACTGTGAAAGTAGCAGACTCCAAATCCGACTTCAGACCAGTGACAAGTGGAGTACCACAGGTTTCAGTCCTGGGTCCTCTCCTGTTTGGTATCTACTTCTCTGAAGTACAGGCTAACACAGGAGGTCTTTGGCTAATGAAGTTCGCAGATGACTGCAAACTAGGAGTCATAATCAAAACTCCAAAAGATGTGGACATCCTACAAAAGGGCCTCGCTGAGACAGATAAAGCCATGGCCTCAAGCTCAATGCCAAAAAGTGCATTGTCATCCCTTTTGGTAAAAACTCTGTACCCATGAACTACCACATAGGCAGTAGTCTACTTAACGCTGAAAGTGTGATAAGAGACCTTGGGACACAGGTGGAGAGTAGTCTCTCCTTTGATAATCACATCGCCACAGTAGTCAGGAAATCCTTCTACGTGGCACACCTCATCACAAAAGGTTTCTCATCCAGGAAAAAAGAGGTCATTGTTCCCCTCTACTCATCACTCATTAGACCCATTATAGAGTACAATGCCCCTTTTGGTATGTACCTCACAAGACATCTGCAATAACTGGAAAGGCCACAGAAATACCTCACACAGATGCCCTACGCAGACTGTCTAAAAAAACTGCAGCTTTACTCAGTCGCATATCACCTACTCAGAGGTGATCTCTACCTAACACACAAAGCTATGTCAAACCCAGAGCTTTTAGACATGCTCCACTTTAAGAAATCCTATTCCCTATGAGCTACACGCTCTAGGGACCTAAACATTGTCACCACAATAAACAGAACATGCTGGAGGGATAGATTCCTGTCCCAGAGACTTCCCATACTCTGGAACAAACTACCTATCTATATCAAACAAAGCTCCTCATTAGCACTCTTCAAGAAAAATCTTGATGACTGGATGGGAGATAGGAAATTCACCCCAGGGATCACTTCTGTGGCACTGCTCGACAATTTTCTTGGGTGGCGAAAGCCAGGGTACCTTTTGGCTAGGCTTATATAGGCCCTAGGGCCAATAGCCTAGTACCTACCTATGAACCTATGAATCTATGAACATTACAGTCACCCAACATATTCCACAGATGACAATGTATAAATATGAAATATTGCGACGTTACACTATTTCTCTATGTGTACTTGTCAGTCTAGACCTAATCCTCATATTTGTGCATCAAATTCCATTTTTTATTTTTGTTTTGTGCTGTACTTTGTTGTATATATTTCATTATATAAACTGCACTGTATATTTTGCTTATTTTCCTTTTTTACTGCCTTGTACATATTTCATAGTGTAAACTCCATTGTACAATTTGCGTTTCTGCTATTTGCAGTCTACATTTTGCATTTCCTTTTTGCATGTTATCTTTTACATGTTTAGATTCTACTGTGTCTGTATAACTGATTGTGTCTGTATAACTGATATCTGTTACATGGTTGCCAAATGGCCTGTGTCGTGGCTGAGAAAGATTGAAGGACTGGCTAATTTTCCCAGTTAGCAAACGATAAATACATAAATAAAATCAACATTTCATGCTGATAGTCATTAAAAGTTCTTGCTCTCCTGCAACAACTTTGCTGAAAGATGCCATCTCAGAACTTTTTTTTTTCACTGTTGCCAGCAACGCCAGAGTGAGCATTAACAAAGTAATCTTCCCAGACAGACATACTACTGTTTGTTACAGAAGTGGCTGCCCCTGCACCAATTTCCAAAAAAATCAAGGACCTCCAGTAAAATTTGTTAAATTACTTGTATCAAACAGAAGGATCTTGACACTCTCACACAGAATACAATGTCTGAAAAAGCAGTGTACAGATGTGGAGGTGGATGGCTCAGTTCTGAAAAGTGGAACAGGAGGCTAGAGAAATCTGCTGAGCACATAAGTTAAATACTTGGCATAAAGTGGGAAGCAGAGAATGACTCTGACATCAGACAAAATGCCTGAAAGGGATACAGATTGTAACAGAGCCTCAGAATGGCAACAGGATAGGATAGTGTCTGAAAGAAAAGAGTGAAACTCTGTGGGAAAATCAAGAGCCGCATGCAGCTACCCAGAGAATGAAAATCAAGAGCCGCATGCAGCTACCCAGAGAATGAAAATCAAGAGCCGCATGCAGCTACCCAGAGAATGAAAATCAAGAGCCACATGCAGCTACCCAGAGAATGAAAATCAAGAGCCGCATGCAGCTACCCAGAGAATGAAAATCAAGAGCCGCATGCAGCTACCCAGAGAATGAAAATCAAGAGCCGCATGCAGCTACCCAGAGAATGAAAATCAAGAGCCGCATGCAGCTACCCAGAGAATGAAAATCAAGAGCCGCATGCAGCTACCCAGAGAATGAAAATCAAGAGCCGCATGCAGCTACCCAGAGAATGAAAATCAAGAGCCGCATGCAGCTACCCAGAGAATGAAAATCAAGAGCCGCATGCAGCTACCCAGAGAATGAAAATCAAGAGCCGCATGCAGCTACCCAGAGAATGAAAATCAAGAGCCGCATGCAGCTACCCAGAGAATGAAAATCAAGAGCCGCATGCAGCTACCCAGAGAATGAAAATCAAGAGCCGCATGCAGCTACCCAGAGAAAATCCAGCATGCAGCTACCCAGAGAATGAAAATCAAGAGCCGCATGCAGCTACCCAGAGAATGAAAATCAAGAGCCGCATGCAGCTACCCAGAGAATGAAAATCAAGAGCCGCATGCAGCTACCCAGAGAATGAAAATCAAGAGCCGCATGCAGCTACCCAGAGAATGAAAATCAAGAGCCGCATGCAGCTACCCAGAGAATGAAAATCAAGAGCCGCATGCAGCTACCCAGAGAATGAAAATCAAGAGCCGCATGCAGCTACCCAGAGAATGAAAATCAAGAGCCGCATGCAGCTACCCAGAGAATGAAAATCAAGAGCCGCATGCAGCTACCCAGAGAATGAGACAATGAGACCAGATAACCATTTAAAAGAAAGTAGAAGCTGCAAGGGGAAAAATACTTTGTGTGACATTTTTGCTGTCTTGTGCCTGCAGACCATCTGGCCCTACTGCACTTGACCATACCCATTTATTCTCATAACAGTGTATTAGCTGGTCACTGCATTGCTATCATTCAGACAGCCTTAATGGACTTTCTTTTTCTGGCTGTAGCCCATGCTGACAATTTATGTGCATGCTTGCAGATACAGAGACCTGCTATACCTTCTCCTTTGTGCATTCCTGCAGGTGTGACAAAGACTATTACACCAGTGAAGTCTGGCAGAGCCGAGTGATCCTGTACTGCACATGTCTATCTACAACAGATACTGACCCTGCATTGGGCAAAACAACTTCCACCTCCCCTGGAATGGCTGAACTGGAGTCTGCAACTTAGTTCTGGCCTCCTCCTAGGCTCTTTGGTATTTATGCTGCAAGATAACATAAACGTTTATAGATTACCAACTGAAAGAATTTGTACAGTCATTGACACATATTGCTAAGGATTCATGAGATTTTCTCAAAAGTATCACTAGAGACAAATTTAACAGCAAAGTTCTGCTGGTTACTATTGATGTGGTGGAATTATTTCCCAGCATTCCACATGACCCTGGATTGTGCTGGTTTGGTTAAGTACTTACGGAAGTGGCGTATTTGAAGGGTAACATGGCAAACCTGATCCTGGAATTTATGGACACCATATTAAAGAACAATTTTGTGTACTTTAATGGAGAAATTTATAAACAAGCAAAGGGGGTGGCTATGGGAGCTGCCTGTGCCCCACTTTATGCTAACTGTTTCATATATTTCTGGGAGAAAAAATATATATTTGATACTGATTGGAACAAATCTATTTCCTTTTACGCCTGTTACCTTGATGACATCTGCCTTTTTGGGAAGGTTCAGAAGAATCTTTACATGAGTTTTTTGGTTACATTAACAACTCTTCTGAATTTTTAAGTTTTACTTACACCTCGTCCCAATCAACGGTAGATTATTTGGATGTCACACTATATAAAGACCACACCAACCAGTGTTTTCAATCAAAACTGTTTAGGAAGAGTACCTTTTCTAACTCATTTGCACCATGATAGTAGGTACCCCCACTATCAAAAGAAAGGGATTATTAAAGGACAACTTATTAGGGCCTCAAGAATGACCAGTGATAGGAACATGTTTCTTGATGAGTTAGAATTTCTATCATTGTTGTTTTTGGAGTGGGAGTACCTTAAAATACTTATTGACACTCTATCTAAGGACGTGATTAGAGACCGTGACACCTTGTATTACTCTGTCTTGGGTATTGCTAGATCTACAGGTAGTCAGGTAAACAAGGTCAACAACAATCACGCAGGGGCATTTATACACACCTTCTCTACTACTTCCACCCAGGTAGAGGACATAGTGAGAAAACACTGGGCTGTCTTCAGAGTTAATGATGAGACTAAGAATTATCTCCCAGAAAAACCTACTTTCATTAGGAGAAGGGACACCAAATTAAAGGACTTGTTTGAAATGAAAGAGACCAAAAATTTGTCAAGTAACGTTGGCAGATGGGGGACTCATGGATGTGGTTTTTGTAATCAGTGCTGCTACATGGTGGACAAAATGAGGTTTATTTACCATCTAGGAAATATTGGATGAGAGCTACTGGCTCTTATAATTGCAATTCAAAGGGAGTAGTGTACTTAGTGGTATGTGAGACCTGTTGCAGTTTTCATGTTGGAAAAACAGAGAGGATTTTAAGGAAGAGAGCATACAAGCACGTGTATGAGGGTGGGAGGTTGGTATAACGGTTAAGGTGTTTACCTTACAAACACAAGGTACAGGGTTTGATTCTTCCATGGGGCAAATGGCTAGACTTAAAATGGCCCACAAGGGCAGTTAGCCTAGTACTAACCTATGAACCTAGGGCTAAAGAATCTAACGCATTATACAAGTATTCTAGACTATGCATAGATATGAAACCAAATTTTTTTGTATTAGCGCAGGTGGCCATTGACCCCTGGGGAGGCTGCTGGGAAACTAAGCTAGAGTATAGGGAGCTTTTCTGGCAGCTTAAGTTGGATTCAGGAAGGACCCTGGGTTTAAATTAGTATTAATAGTGTATTGAAACTTAGAGCAGCCAAACTATAACATGGGACATTTCTATTTTTATACACTTTTATATATTTTTATCTACAACATCTTTCAACAATTTTACACTATGATGTTGATGGTTAAGGTTCAGTTTTTTAAACAGTTTTGATTGAGTAGTTTTTCACACAACCTTGGCTTTTAGTGACACATTAAGCACAATTATGTACGATTAATTAGACATGACATCAGGATTATTCATGATTCAAAGTTTTTAAATGAATCAAACTTTTCATGAAAGAAATATACACATGTTTTAGAGTTGATTGTATAGTGTCTTTATCTTTTAAATTTTAATGGCTTTGGTTAATTGTTTAATTGTTAATTTATTGATTGATGCTGGTATTTAAAGCTCACAGCCATTTTTAGAATTTGTTTTAATGAAGCCTGGTGGTTCTCGGTGAAAGCGCTTAACCTTGGGACTTATTGGTGAAATTGTGTCACTCTGTGTGTTATTTTCTATTATACAATGCCTCCTCTAAAACGTGCACGCTGATTGGCCAGACCAACCAGCGTGCCCGTTGTAAATCCCTCAATATACTAACGGAAAAAGGTCCGGTCGCCCGGACTTTTTCCGTTAGTATAAAACACTGTCTCGCTATGTTAAAAGAGTTTAATATAGTGACACAGGTTTAAAAAAAGCATCTCCGTTGCTTTTTTTAAAGCTGTCTCGCTATGTTAAACTCCTTTAACATAGCGACAATAGCAACGGAGATCTTGCGATCTCCGTTGCTTTAACCTGTCTCGCTATGTTAAATGAGTTTAACATAGCGAGACAGCTTTAAAATAAGCAACGGAGATCTCTGTTGCTTATTTTAAAGCTGTCTCGCTATGTTAAACCCATTTAACATAGCGAGATAAAAAGCAACGGAGATCTTGTGTTCTCCGTTGCTTTTGCCCAACTCTGATGTACTGCGTAGGCATGCGCAGTACATCAGAACTGCCGCGGAACACCAGACAGCTGCGGAAGGGCAGCAAAGAGGCATTATACAATGCCATTATTTAAGAAAAGTGATTATTTCTTTTCTTAAATAATGTCATTGTATAATAGCAATAACCCACTTCTGGGTGTGGGTAATGCTGGATTTACCCACGGTTGTCTTTGTTTGGTCCCTCGGGCTTCGCCCTCGGGACCAAACCACGCCAACCGTGGGTAAATCCAGCATTACCCACACCCAGGCATGGGTTATTGCTATATTACTGGACTTGTGTTTAACGTTTTGGCTCTGCAGGCCTGCCTGGCCTTGAAGTTCATTTTTTCTGGTTTGTTGTACTGCCTTGGGATTTTATATGTTGTAAGATAATCCAGAGTTTAGGTCTCGGTCAGGACTTTATCATCTGTACCACAGAAAATGCTAAAGAAAAAAAAAACTGTCATGTGAGTATTTGAAAAATGAATGCAGAGCAAATAAAGGCAGGAAGGGACTGCAAGTAAGAAGCCAAGGAAAAAGGAAGACTTTCACAAATGTAAGGAAAATGAATAGACAGAAAAAAGTCATATCTTTGTTTATTTTTGTTGGCTGACTGGAAGACCTAACTGGGCAGAACCAATGCACAGTGGGACGCCAAGGAATAAAGATCCATGCATATAAATTTTAATTAAAAAAAAAAAAAAAAAAAAAAAACAGTTCTCACAAAAGCATACAATATTTAGTAACAGAAACTCACAATATAAACAATCTTTGCAAACTCTTATACGAAAATAAACAAAGAAGTATTCAAGGGTTAGTATGACAGAGAAGAAGATAGGTACATGTCTCAACAGTAAGTAAGCAATAGTTGATAAAATTCATATGTGCAACATTTAAACAGTATCAACTGTACTGTGATCCTTGTTACATCTTTAATAATTTCTGGTCTAAGCAAAAGCAAGACTCGTATTGTCGAATACATATCGTTACCAGGAATACAGACACTGTTTTTTTGCTATTTTATGAATAATTTGCAAATGTATGTTGCTGTTCTTCTAGGTAAACAAAAGCAACATGCCAATATACAAAGCATGCTCATTGACAGTGGAGTATGAATATAGGCTACACATTAGAGTTACAGAGTACACATAAATATGGTGCATTAGATTGCTAGAGGATAGTTATATTTCTTTGGGGTGCTTTTCCTCCTGTATGCTTGCCAGCTGTCAGCACCTTCTTTTATGTGGCTTGAGGCTAATTATTCTTCCAGTTACAGCAGCATCTCAGAGACCACTGGGAGAGGCAGCTTCCATGGATGTTTGTTCACTCTGTGATGTGCATTCCATGTAGCTACTGCCAGCTCAGGGTGGGCTCTTCTCCCAGTGGCCTTAGTGCTTATGATGCATGGTTTGGCATCCTTGTAGGCCTGGGAGTTTGCTTTCCCTGCTTATACCACAGCTGTCTGTATTTAATGGTGGACCTTAATTTCCCCAGCTCATAGAACTTAGTAAGCACCTCCCAGTTAGTATTACATCATCAGTGAAGCAGTACTTTAAGGATTTTCTTCTTATTCCTTATCACTTCCTTGTAACAAGTTGATGCCTGCATAAGCCCTATAATATCATCCCGATGGCTTATGCATACATTTCTACACAAGATGAGATTCAGCTACTAAGCTGATGCACAGCTTCATGGGAACTAGCGTCTTCATTGGATCAAAGGAGTTTAAAGACAACTGAGCTGCAAGGCTTTTTCCACCTTGTCAATACCACTCTTAGGCCTTACCTCTCTTTTCAAGGAAGTCCAGGCCAGTCATACCAGGGGTGAGTTACTGAATACCCATCCAGTTACCCAGCTCTTTTTTAAAGGCAGACAGTGTGTCACACTGCTTAATTTGGAGAGAAAGTTTGTTCCAGAGAAGAGATAGACACTACATGACATATCTATTTCTACGTAATCTTTATTTGTTGGAGTAGATTTAGGTCTCGTGCCCTTGTTTTAGTTAGACTGCTTGACTTATTGAGGTATAAGAGTTCTTGGACCAATAGATCCCTTATAGCCCTATAAGCAAGACATAAGTTGTTCCCAAAGATTTTATATGAAACTGAGCACAAGGAAACACCTTCATTTTTTCATGGTAGATAAAGTCTTTTAAGACCGTCCTCTTTTTAGTTACAAACTGTTGGTGTCTCTCCAATGGCTTAATATGCTTGGCAAAGTACATCCCAAAGGGGAGTGTTGTACTTAATGATGGGTTTAATAAGTGTGAAAAACAAGTAGGTGAGTACTTCTTCAGATTTAGAAGATATACCTTTAACTATGAACTGTGCAAGGTAAAATAATTTCCTAACAATTGTTGCAATGCAATGGTTAAACTTAAGGGAGTTGTTCACCCATGCACCCAAGTCTCTCACAACATTTTCATTTTGAAATGTTGTGTTATCTATCCTATAGGTTAGAACTAAAGGGCACTTATCAAATGCTACTATGTTGCACTTTTTGGCATTGAGCTTGAGCCCATTTTTAGTCCACCAGCTATTGACAAGTACGAGGTCACGATGGAGTGCTTGTATATTAGAGGAGGACTTGAAAACTCCTAGCTTACAATTATCTGAAAACTTTGTTAACCAGAAATCCTCATTTGACAACTGAAGATTGGAGAAGAAGATACTAAACATCAGAATTCTCAGAACGGATCCCTGCAGAACTCTACTGGTCAATGTCATGTTCTCAGAGGATGCTTCCTCACTATTACAGTATAAGTCCTCTTATCTCTAAGCCAGTTGGCTGTCCACCTAACCACACATGGATACATTTGAAGTTCATTCAGCTATCATGTTTGAATGTGGTATGGTAATGAATGCTTTGCCCGATTTAAGGTACGCAGTGTAGACAGCTTTTCCACAGTCAACAGCATGAGTAACACTTTCAAAGAAGCAAGAGTTAATAGATAGGATTTACTTTTGACAAAGCCAAACTGATGGGGTTGAGTCTAATAAGATTTTTGTTATCATAGTTAATTAGACCCATTATGACACATTTCATAGCTTTGCATATCAGACTTGTTAGGCTGATGGGTCTGTAATGTCTGTGGTCAGAGCTGGAGAGCTGGGGACACTCTTGTGGAGTGACAGTATAACAGCTGTACATGACTCCTGTGGGACAAAGCCAGTTGAGAGGCTCAGGTTGAAGAGCCAGAGGAGTGGATCTACCATTGCTTGCTTAGAGCTATTAAACAAGGAATCTGGTATGTTGCCAGGCCCCTGGATGAGGTATTCGTTGTTTTGGAGAGTGTCTTCATTCTGTGGTGTCTTGTGATGATTGGTGGCGTGATTACATCAGGGATAGAGGGGTATGGAATAGATGCCTCAGGGGTGGAGTTGGCACTAAATTTATTATGTGGATATTAGCCAGTATGTTAGAGATACCCACAGAGTATGTGCAGTTGGTAGCATTGTAAATAAGCTACAGACAATGTTGGATGTTGCTTCTTATTTTTTGACGTAACTAAAGAAGAACTTGTGATTGTCTTTGGCTTCTGTGGCTTAACCATTCCTACTGCATTCTAGGTCACCTGTGATCTTTGGGTTCCCATAATGCAGTGGGCTGCACTGTCTCCCCCCCACTTTTAAATGGATAAGTTGATGTTGACCACTCACTCCCACCCACAATGGCTGACGTTTCCAGTATCCAGCTTGCTACTCTAGCAGGTCATGAAGGGTACAATGAAGACTTTATCTATCTGCAGCATGGAGAAATTAATAGAGGATATTTGATATACAATAAGACATGAAGAACAAACTTGGGTGTTTTAAGTAATATTCAGTGGACTGTATATAGAATAAACTGGCAGATGAAGAAGATGAGCATGAAAGAACAATGCAAGGAGTATAGCAGGAAGGCAGAGCAGGAGGACCAGAGAACTGTGGAGAGTGTGCTGTACCAAGTACTTAGGGCTCTTATCTTGGTTAGAACAAGGATATGACATTGTCACTAATTACCACATTAATAACAACGTACTAAGCATGCAATCAGTGTGAGGGACTTGAGTACCCAGGTTGATAGCAACATGACTTTTGACCACCACATTTCCTGCATTGTATGGAAAGCTTTCTAAATGACCCACCTCATATATAAGGGTATTTCATCGAGGAACAAGGAGGTCATAACATCCCTGTACTCCTCCCTTATCAGACCCATTATCAAGTACAATGCCCCCTTCGGCATGTACCTTGCCAAGCACATGCAGCAGCTGGAGAGACCACAGAGGTTCTTAACCAGGAAAATCCAGGATCTCAAACACCCATCCTATACAGATAGGCTAAAAGCCCTGTCCCTCTACTCAGTCTCATACAGACTGCTCAGAGGTGACCTGTGTCTGGCATACAAGGCAATCTCAGACCGAGCCTTGATGGAGTTGTTGCATATCCATAAGACAAACTCCACTCACACAACCCGCACGCAAGGCCTTAACCTGCTCTGTGACATTAATAGAACTTGGTGGGATAGATTTGTGTCTTAAAGACTCCCCCATCTGTAGAACAGACTCCCTCTCCATGCCAAGCAGAGTACCTCTCTAGCCATTTTTAAGAAGAACCTGAATGACTGGATAGGAAACAGAAAATACACTCCTGGGATCCCACCTGTGTCCCTGCTGGACAGGGGAAACAGGTGCTGACTTTCAGGGAACATGGGCAAAATTCTTGGCTAGGCTTATAAGGGCCTCCAGGCCAATAGCCTAGTATCATCCTATGAACCTATAAAAAAGAATAAATATATGAATACAGGAGAAAAACTACAGGGATGAATGAAAGAATGTGAGGGAAAGAGAGAGTGGGGATTAGAAAGGGTTGAAAGGAGGCAGGGAAGAAGTGCAATTAAACTAGGTGTATCTAGTGGAAAATTAAATAGAAGCTTGTGATTATTTAAGTCAGGCAAACACTCCAATAATTAACCATTTACCTGCTATAAGAAACTTGATGGTGATATTCAAGTAATTTTGGGAGCATGTCCCTGTACGATCAGAGGAACTTTATTTTACTGTTTGGCTATATAGGCACTGGAGGTTAAGTCTCATACTCTCAACCTCTTAGAGCAAGAAATCTGGACAAAGCCATAAAGAAAAGTGGGAGAAAGATACAAAAAGAGGGACAATTTTTGTATATAGCTCTTACAAACTTAGAAAGTAGAAAGAATAACAGGTTTTGCATTAGCATGAATTTCCTAATAGGTATGAAGTCCGAAACTCAGATGTCTGTCATTATTTTATAACTTCAAGCTTTAATGATCTGACACTAATTTGCGAGAAAACCACAATTTTATGAAAACTGGACCAAAAACATAAGGAAAAAATCTATACATTCTGCAAAAAATCTGTAGAGTTGAGAGGTATGTTGAGTCTTCTTGTCTGTTAGTCTGACTTGTGTTAATGAGGGAGATATGGAGTGAAGTAGTCCTGGGGGGTACACTACCTCAGCATTATAAAATAATGTTTGGGACTTAATGGAGCATAATAGTTTGTGAACTACTGCAAGACAGATGAGCTCCAGGTAATTAGGTAATTGTTACGAAAGCTTGCTTAAGATTTTGTGGTGGTGAAAGTGGGAATGTATACCAGCACAGCAAGGCTTGTAGTCCTCTTACAGGATAGATCACATTTTTATTTTAGTCTTATGAAGATCTACAGAATAGCTAGGAAGGCCAATAAGACAGGAAAAGAGTAAGATAAAAGCAAATAAACAGTAAAACAAAATACACGAAAACCAGGAGTAAAGCAGCAATGAAATATGCGTGTTTGTGTTTGTATAATATATATGTATATACACATATATATATATAGTTATATATATGTATATACACATATATATATATAGTTATATATATACTTATATATTAAATATTGTGTGCTTTTGCATAGGGTATGATGTTAACATTTGAGTGTCAGAAATGCAAATGACTGTATTCTGAGACAGTAGTATGACATGGCATCAAAATAACTTTTAGTGGCTCTTTTCTGAGATAGCTTTTCTCTCATACCTCGTGCAGAGGCCCACTCTTTTTACTAATTATTTTTACTTCTTAGTTACCATAATGTGAAGGTGAGGCTAAGATTGAAATTATTCATTTGTGATCAATGCTTATAAACAGAAAAATAAAAAAAAGCAGTTAACCTTGTCCATTTGAATATTCAGGCTCACAGTTTTTCCCCAATTTTAGGACTTAAATGGGCAATTTATTTCTGGTATGCTTCTCTCTCTGTGTCTGCCTATCTATCTACCATCTATCTATCTATCTATCTATCTATCTATCTATCTATCTATCTATCTATCTATCTATCTATCATCTATCTACCTGTCATTTTACCTATTACTAATAGTGAACACTGAGTGTGAGTACTACTATTGAAGTATGTGCTGTCATTGGTTGTGTTACACAGATAAATGATCACATGAGATTCTGTTTATACAGGAGGAGAGTTGCTATTTGTAACTGTGGTTGCTATTCAAAGACATTTGTGCACAAGAGAACAGGGCTGATGCACAGAATACATGTCAAAGCCCTAAACAACAGTTATAAAGATTTGTAAACTATGGGACAAGAAAGTGTGTCTGGTCTTAACATATTATATAAGCGTTTTACTCAATGCATGGAGTACATATACAAACCACCCTTTTTTGATCATATGTGATTCAATAAAACAGCACATTAAAGTATCCTGCCATTCCATGGGACACCAAACACAATGGTTTGCTTTGCAGCACCAAAACCCCCTGCCATGTAATATGTTACCCAACATACAGTGATGAGCAGCATACACATGCTCCCAAAACACAACATGGCAGGAAAATCTCTACCAGCAATGCAGGCATTGAAGAAGGCAAGCATGTTATATTATGATAATGCATCCAGCTCAGGCATCTCAGCCATCATGCCTAATGACCTTGATTATCACAGTTATGCACGATGCTTGAACACATTGCAGCAACAAACAGCTGTACTTTTGCACATAGATGTTCTGTACTATACTGTGCTGCACTGTCATGCAATGCAGCACAATATAACAGCTGTTTGGCTACCAAGTGCTGTCACAGAGTTATGGTTTAAAGCCACAGGGAACACAATGGCAGTGCAAGGCTATAATGCCTTCCATACATTTAGATCAGCTACTACACTGACAGGGACTAAATGTGGAGGGATCTCAGTTTAGAGCAAAAATAAATATGCCTCAAAGCTGGTCAAACAGGACAATGCACTTGAGCTTCTCCATGTTTAAATCACCATAGGCAAAATCTCATACAACTTCCTTTCAAGCTATATGTCCCCCTTTATGACCCAGGAAACCCATAACATGTATTTAAACTTACTGGAAACACTCACCACCCAAACCAATACCATATTCATGGACAACTTTAATTATCCCTCCATAAACTGGGAATCATATACAATATCAAATGTACGGGCACAGAGATTACTGGATTTTGTAAACGTAAACTTCCTGGACCAGATTGTCAATACACCAACCAGGGGTGCAAATGTACTGGATCTGGTCCTCACTAATACGGGACAGTGCTGTACACCTCCTAGTGTAAGGTGTTCTCTGTTAAGGTAAGAGCATAAAATGGTATCCTTTGAAATAAGAATAAAACCTGGAACCCCAGCTAACCCTGGAAAATTCAGGTACTACTGTAAGGTTAACTTCCTACTATTAAGTGATAATCTGGCAAAATTTCAAGCCCTCGTAAACCACGAGAACACTGCTGCCTACCTGGAACTGTTCACATAAACCCTATGCAAACATGTTATTAGCTGCATACAGGCAGCTGTACGAACCAGGAATAAGTTCAGGACTAACTTAAAAAACAAGCCACCCTGGTAGAATTACAAAATCAATAGGCTGTATAACAGAAGGAAGAATACTGTGGCAAAAATTAGTAGGTGCAGCACCCAGCAGGATAAAAGCATTCTCATCAAACTAAACAAATGACTCAGAGGAAAAATAAAGTCTACCAAAGCCAAATTTGAGGTAAGGTTGGCCTTCCAGGTCAAGGACTACTACACGGCATTCTTTAGCTATTTCCACATCCTCAAAGGCAATACACAATTGTGTGCAGAGCTTGTTGCTAATGGAGCCACCTATACTGAGCCAGAAGATTATAGCGAACCTACTGGCTGACAAATTCAGCTCCAATTTTACTTCTCTCTTCCCCTCAACCTGAACCTTTCCTCTGGAAATACCATCAAATATAACTCCCTCTGCTAACACTAGGGAACAGGTTGTTAATGCTCTCTCTAGGCCAAAAACACTGCATCAATGGGCCCATGCAATATCCCAGAATGCCTTCTAAATAGCATTAAACATGACTTCTCTGGCCTCTGGAATCGCTATTTAACTGCTGCCTCCAAACAGGCTTTGTGCCTCATGAATGGAGAACAGCAGCAGTCATCCCTCTGCAAATAGGTGGGCCATCTACAGACCCTGGAAACTACAGACCTGTAAGTCTCACTAGTCTCGTATGCAAAACCATGGAAAGAATTGTCATGGAAATGAACAATAATGACATAGGAAACCTCAAGACACCAGACCCAATCCAATTTGATTTCATCAAGGCCAGGTCATGCCTACTCATCCTGGTATATTTCTTTGAGAAGGTCACCACCATGATGGATAAGGGAAAAATTGTTCACATTGCCTACCTTGACCTGACCAAGGCATTTAACACAATACCCACTCGGGCATTGTTGACAAACTCAAGAGGTTAGGTATAAACTGTTATGTCACCCAGTGGATAGCCAGCTGGATCACATACAGGATCCAGGAAGTTAAAATTGGGGGAGTCCACCTCTACAAAGAGGACAGTCACAAGTGTAGTCCCTCAGGGATCAGTCTTGGAACTACTCCTTTTTGGAATTTACTTCCCTGAAGTTAAAGTCACTGTCAATGATCTCTGGCTGACTAAATTAGCAGATGATTGCAAATAAGGAGCAGTCATAGAATCTTCTGTCAACACAAAATGTTCTCCAGGAAGGGCTGACACAGATAAATAACTGGTGTCAGAGTCATGGACTAAAACTAAATGCAAAGAAATGCATAATAGTATTCTTCAAGAAGTCATCCACCCCTTTTAACTATCATATTGACAACACACCTCTAAGATCTGACCCAGTAGTCCGGGACTTTGTGACACAAATAGACAGTAATCTAGCTTTCTGCCATCACATGCCTGTAGTAGTGAGAAAATCATTCTATGCTGTGCATTTTTAAACAAAGGTATGGCATCTAGGTCCAAGGAGGTAATTGTTTCACTGAATTCGGCATTCATCAGACCTGTCATTGAGTACAATGCCTCCTTTAGTATGTGCCTAACTTGTCACATACACAACTGGAAGGTCCACAGAGGTTCCACACTATGCAGACCATGTCAAGGCCCTATCCATACCTCTCAACTGTCCAGATTTTTGGCTCATACTTTTAGTCTGTTCTTCATAAATTTTGTGATCTTCTGGCAACTCATTGAGGATTGAAGTCACTAAATAATGACAAACATTTGAGTTTTAGGCTTCATATCCTTCAGAAAATACACTCTAATGCAAAACGTATTACTCTAGCAACTTTCTAAGTTTATAAGAGCAATATGTAAAATCTGTCCTTAGTTTTGGGCCTTTGTGCCACCATAATGTTTGGCTTTGTCTAGACTTCTGGTGGTAAGAGGTTGAGAGGTATGGCCCTATCCCTTTATTCTGTCTGCTACAGGCTGTTTAGGGGAGAACTATACCTGGCATTTAAGGCATTGCCAGACCCCACCCGATGGACCTCCTGAATATCTGCAAAATAAACAGCACAAGAATGACCCATTCTAAAGACTTAAACCTTGTCTGTGATATAAACAGGACCTGCTAAAGAGACAGGTGTGTATCTCAGAGACTACTCCTTCTCTGGAACAGGCTCCTCATCCATGTGAAGCAGAGTTCCTCCCTAACTCAATTCAAATGTAACATGGACAATTGGATGGGAAACAGGAAATTCATCCCTGGTTTGGCACCTATGTCTTTAATGGACAAAGGCGGCCTGTAAATATTTTATCTACCAGGCCCCTGTTTGTAAATGTTTCATCTTCCAAGCCCCCGATTACACTTATCAAGGGTATCATAACTTGTCAGAGATTTGGGATGCATGGCTAGGCTTAAAAAAGGCCTTTGTGGTTGGTAGCCTAGTAGACACCTATGAATCTAAGTGGGGTGGGAATGAATTTGGCTTTTGTACATCATGCACAATAAGCTCTTGTGCTAAATTCATAAAATATTGTGGAGAGTTTTGTACAGCCATTAAGAACTGTGATTGTTTTCTATGATTTATGATCCACAACAGCAGCATATGACATAGTGCTCAGAGGGTTTATACTCCTCTGAACACTATGTCTATGAATAACCAAGGTAAGCCAGTCTCATCTCCAAGGCTATGGAAAAGATCATTATGGAATTAATAAATAAGGATATTGGTAACCTACAGACTCTCAACCTAACCCAGTTTTGATTTGCCAATGGCAGGTCCTGCCTACTTACCTGGTCGACTTCTTTAAAAAAAGTTAGTGAAGCAATGGATGAAGGCAAAACAGTGTACAACACACATTTAGACCCTTCAAATGTATTCAATCATCTCACACTCAGGTATCATTATAAAATCTCTCAGCTAAATGCCAATCCCTGGGTAAATCATTGAATAGCAAATTGGCTTACAAATACAACCTAAGATGTTAGGATAGGTGGCTCAAACCTGGAGGTCAAAGCTAATGTTACAATGCTTACCTTGTTCTAATCAATTTTGACACCAGCTATTTGTTCAGGACAGGCTATCTTGGAGGATTTTAGTGTCCTCTGGAGAGCATATGATGGCACCAAGTTTTCAGTCATGCGCAGACTTGGTCAGCCATAAACCCTTAACATTATCTTTGACCTCTAAGAATAAGTGCCAAAGAGGAGTGGCTGGAGGACTGAATCCTGGGGTACATTGATAATGGTAGGTCTCTAGGAGACTTGCTCTTTTTCTGGATCTTTGATCTTTATTTAATTCTGATAATTCAGTAGGGAGCCCTAAAATTAAATGCCACAAAGTATATAATTGTATCCTTTGATAAGCATTAATCCATTTGTAACCATCACATTGACAACAGATCTCAGAAAATCAATCCCATAGTTAGGGATTTGGAAACCTATGTGGACAATGAACTGCCCTGTGATCAGCATGTATTCACTGCTGAACTTCTTTTTCATTGCAAAATGTAATGTTTCACATGCAGATTCATGTAAATGAGCATTCCACAGTGCTGTGCACTGATTAGAGCAAACATTGAGTATAATTCCCCTTTCAGCGTGTACCTGTACAAATACCTGTCATACCTGGAATAACCGCCACACGTTCTCATTAAAAAGAGAATCAAGCCTTGTCCGCCTTCTCCGTGTCACACAGGTTACTGACAGGCAACCTCTACTTTGTTCCTAGAGCTTCAGCAGACCCTGTCCTGTCACCGATCTACTTTACAAGCTCAAAGTTTCAAAACTTCGAACTGCAGGTGGTTGAGACCATAAGACTGAAGTACCGAAACTGTAATTAAAAAAAAAATAAATAAAAACAAAAAAATTAATTTTTTTACATTTTTGCAGGGAGGGAGCCCCCCTGCACCCCCCACACCCCCTGCTAAATAAATATACCAACTCCAAGATTGCACTACAGTGAGGAAAATGGCAAATTTCCCATTCCATGCTGTACGGTGATATCCATTCAAAATGTTCGAAGTTTCAAAACTTCAATCTTATGGTCTTGACCATTTGCACTTTGAAGTTTTGAAACTTAGAGCTTGTGAAAGGTATCTCCTGTCACACCTGTTATACATTCACAAATTCAGTGATATCATAAAAACCAGTTAAAGGGATCTCAGTCACTTTTACAAATCAAATAGAACATGTTGGATGGAGACGTATGTATCACAGAGAATATCTCTACAATGGAATCATCTTCTACGCCACATAAAGCAAAGTACTTTTCTTACTCTATTCAAATGCAATTTGGATGAATGTATGGGTTACCACAAATTAGCACCCCTGTCCTCATGGATAGGGAAAACATGTTAATGTCTCAACATATCCTTGTCCAGCCGGTCTCTGGGTTATTCATATGCAAAACATAAGGATTAAAAACTACCATGGGAATGTAAGGCTAGACTTCTTAAGATCCTCATAGATCAATAGCCTGGTAACTACTTATGGACCTGTAGTTCTGGTTGTGTGGGTCTGTATGCCTGTGTATGCTAAGATGGATTTTGTGTGTGTGTGTGTGTGTGTGTGTGTGTGTGTGTGTGTGTGTGTGTGTGTGTGTGTGTGTGTGTGTGTGTGTGTGTGTGAGTGTGTGTGTGTCTCTCGGTTGTACTGTATGTACCTGCAATACTTACTTGCACATGATAGTAGAGCTCTCAGCTGAGATGTTTATAGTTATGCAAATGGTATTCTAATGTATTCCAGGGTCGTGCGTTTTGTGCATAACTATGAACCACATTAAATCAGAGAAAAGTAACTCACCGAACAGGGCAAGTCAAACTTCTATGTAGCACGACTATGAATTCCAGGGATAGACTTGACACACTTACATGCGAATACACACACACACATGCACAAGCACACGCAAACACACATGTGCACACATCTATATCTATCTACTCATATATATATATATATATGTATATATATATATATATATATATATATATATATATATATATATATATATATATATATATATATATATATATATATATATATATATATATATATATGTATATATATATATATATATATATATATATATATATATATATATATATATATATATATATATATAGATTCCCTTCACAAGCTGAAAGTTTCAAAACTTTGAACTACAAATGGTCTAGACCATAAAATCGAAGTTTTGAAACTTCAAATATTTTTGAATGGAGGTCGATGTACTAGGAGGAACTGGAAATTTATCATTTTCCTTACTGTAGTGCGATCTCGGAGTTGGTATATTTATTTAGCAGGTGGTGTAGGGGTGCAGGGGCACAAGTGTGTAAAAATTTTTGGGGGTTTTATTTATTTGTTTCATTTTTTTGTTACAATTTTGAAGTTTCAAAACTTTAATCTTATGGTCTCAACCAATTACAATTCAAAGTTCTGAAACTTCAAGCAAAGTAGATCCATATATACATATATGCATTTTATTGTTCATGTTAGCCCTAGAAGGTCTCTGGCCTATCTTTAGGGTATCACCGCAGTTATATTCATATCAACAGGGGAAATTTGGCAATGGCACCAGGCAATTTTCCATACTCTATTCAATAAGTGCTCTTGGAAAATTTGTCTATCTGAGCTAGTATCAGCTCAGGCAGATTGGACATCAGTTTAGTGTCTCATCTAAAGGATGGCACACTTAGCACACATTTTGTAACACCCTTATACTGCACTGCAGTGACAACAATGGAAAATGAAATTAGGCACCTATTGTGGGATTAAAACTCACAGTGTTTTGATCTTTTAGTACCAGAGGCAAGTGTGCTACAATTAGCCACTGTATATTTAGCTGAATATCATGGTTTGGACTTTGTCACAGACCATTTAAAGGGCATGTTATTATTGCATTATTATGCATCTTATCATATGTTTTATTTAACATTGTTTACTGAGAAAGTCTGACTGGGATAGAGCCCATTTTCAGTGGAGACCTGGGGAGAAGCTGTCCAGATGCACATCTTTGGAATGTGGGAGAAAATTGGAGCACCTGGAGGAAACCCACACAAATGCATGGAGGACATGCAGACTCCTTACAGAAGGCAAACTAGCTGAAAATCGAATTGGAGATCCTCTTGCTTTGAAGCAACAATGTTAACTGCTGCACCACTGAGTCATTTCCTTTACTTGCCTTATAATTCTGGTGGGGTATCGAATGTAGACCTCATTAAACCAGTAGCTGATGCTTTTTGTAACTGCATGTTTTATGTCTAAATTATGCACCCCTTTACTGCAGTGCTCATGTAAGTCAATGAGAGCCTAGCAGACGTAGCAAGTTAAGAAATCAAATTACTACATAATTAAAGCAAATCAAAATTAAGTTGTAATTAAATTTTAGGAAATAAAATTGCTTAAATCCCTGGAGATACGTGCAAAGAAACTGTTGACTTTGTACACACTAAGGAATATAAAAGCAGATAATCTATTTCATGTTTTGCCAGGTCATCCAGGAACTGAAAAGCAATGACATTAGCAAAATGTTCCGAAAGGCGATCAATAAGAGAATGGGAATCACTGCGATTGGCGGGACATCAGAGATTTCCAGTGAAGGAACCCAGCACTCCTACTCAGGTACAAAATGTGCTGCTCTGCTTATTTCTCAGTATCATGAATTTGATGCTTAAGCACTGCATAAAAAGCAAAGCTGATATATGTATCTGGCTAACAAACACATGCAGATGTAATTAGTATACAAAGGGAAAACACGAGCTGGAATAATAAAGCTTTTTTTTGATTACTAAAAGGAGAGCAGGCAAAGCATTCATACAAAATAAACAAAACAACTGTCACAATGACAGCTGAACTGTGACTCACGGTTTATTTTGCCATCATATTCAAATCGTAACTATTTTTTCTGACAAAGAAGAAGTGTTGAAATATGAAGATTAGTGGTAGAGTTGCTGTCATCTCTGTATAGCAACTGCTGAATACACTTATTGGATCAGAATCCATTAGTACAAACATCCTGAACTTAGAGCAGTGTGAGCACAGCACAGCAACTGCTTTGTCTTTCTCATTGGGACAAGTGAATGACATGATAACCAGGGCTGATGTTCCTTGGCCTAGCAAATCCTATTGTCCTGAGGTCATGAACTGTATTTTCCCATTTCATGCTCCTTTCACTTATTTAGTTCCACTGCATATTTCAGCCCCAAATATGCCTACTGGCCTTTCTTATATACACATAAAAGCTGGTGTGAACACTACAGTGTTAAGAACACTGTGCAGATTCACACACAGCACTGACAGGTGCATAACAGTAATATGCTCACTGCTCTACTATGTAAATATGTATTGCACTGATATGTACGCAGCATTAATGTGTGCATTGCATTGATTTTTACATATGATACATGACTGTATACACTGCACTGAAATATACTAAGCACTCATGTGCACACTCTACTGATATATACCCAGCACTCATACATACATTCATTTACTGATGAATGCGCAGTACAGTTCATAACATCGATGTGCACACTGTATTTGATACATATGTTGTATTGATATGTATCCTGCACTGATTTTTATGCTGCACTGATGTGTACCTTACATACAAACATATATATATATATATGTATATATATATATATATATATATATATATATATATATATATATATATATATAAAGTTTATTTAACATTTGTTTACCGTGAAAGTCCGACTTGGAACAAAGCCAATTTTCAATGGAGACCAAGAGAGAGAAATGCACCAGATGCATGTCTATACAACATGGGAGGAAATTGGGGCACCCAAAGAAAACCCACATGAACGCAGGGAGGATATGCAGACTCCACAAAGAAGACACCCCAGCTGAGAATCGGACTGGAGAACCTCTTGCTGTGAAGTGACAATACTACCGCTGCACCACTGCACTGTCCATAGATATATGGACATTACAGTGGTATATGTACTGCACTAGTACATACATAGCACTAATATGCACACTGCATTGACATGTGCATGTGCTGCAGTTATTTATGCAATACACTGACACATGCACAGCACTGATCTGTGCGCTGCACTGATATGTGCAATGCATTGACATATACATTGCAAGAGTGTATACACCAAACTGATATATAATTCACTGATGAGTACATTGCACTGATAATCACAATATAACAATGAATACACAGCAGTGATATGAATGCTATAGTGATATCTTCACTCCATTGGTATGTACATGTAGTGTAGTGATATGTACACTGTAACAATATGCACCCCATATTGTCACAAACATAATACTAATATGTTCACTGCACTGATGCATACATTCACTGATAAGTGCACTGCACTGAAACATAATTTACACTCTGATCAAATAGTAGTTTGAGGCAGCATGAAGTGGGACTTTTCCTCAACAATTGGAAAGGGTATTTTATAGTTGCTTATACATGTAACAATGAAATATGAATTAACTAGTTATTTCCTTTTCCTGTGGTAGTACAATCTCAGAATGGTAATATATAATTAGAAAAGTAAGGACATTTGGGGTGCTTCAGGGCTTTCTCCATGAAGAAACTGATTTATTTTAAATACTTCCATTTGCTAGTTAAACATGTTCTTAGTAAGAATGTTAAATGATCAGTTGTAGTTATCTACTGTAGAAACAAGCTAATAAAAAGTAACATGCAAACCCAACAACTCAGTGTGCCTCAGACCACTGGATGCTTCCCTTGGCTATCTTAATTGTATGAACTGCTGAAGAACTTTACCTGGGAGTCTTGGGTTTGATTCTTTGTATATTATGTCTTTCTGAATAAGGCTTGTAATTAAACCATTTCTCCTGAATTGTCCCTTCTTAGTTCATCTTAACCCATTAACAAATAAACAAATGTCACTCATCATGGGGCAACAAGAAAGATGTTAGTGATAATACATTCCAGTGGCCACAGCATAAAGAGCATGTCATGCAGAAGGTATTCATCTACATTTGATGTGATTTCTGAATCATTTTTGAAAAATATATATTATATGTTTTGAATTGTTATTCATTGACTCATTCTCAGGCACTGTAATATATCTGATCTTAACTGTATGTTTTATAATATATACTTTAATAGAGAAACACAGGCCATGGAGAAATGTCATGCCGGTTACTGCTGTTTAAACTCTACAGAAAAGACTGTCCCCAGACATACTGCTCAACCGTACCAAATTCCTCAGAATTTCCTGGTTTTGAGGCTACAATAATGGGATGCCACAAATTCCTGAATGGCCCCTTGAAATCACAATTTTTTTCATTATTTACCATTTTTAGTTAAGGCCAACGTCATCACGCATCACCAGCATATCCCACAATCGCGATGTCATTAACTTGCAGGGGTGTGCGTGATGATGTCAACATCATAGTACCTGAACCCTGACTCAGACAGCTTTAAAAAAATAAAGTTGTTTATGGCTGCAGGCCCACCCACCGTCACCAATATGTCTCTTTTGTCGAAAACACGTTGTCATTTTTTTTCCATTTAAACCAAATTTCCCTGCTGGCTTCCTCTGATCTGATGAGGTTGTAGGGGATTTGGAATGGCTTATGTAGGACTGTGAGGTCACTGCAACCCCAGGGAATTTACTGGAGGAAGGAGACTGCTCCTAATGCAGGGTGGCTTTGCATGCAGAAGGATGCTGTTTATACTGAATCAGGCAAAAGGTAATTGCTGTCTGTTGCCATCTCACTGACCTTGCAGTAGAGGCTGTGCATTTACTGACCTCGTCAGCATTATTTCTAGTCAATTTATATTTGTACAAATGACATTTTGACTTTTGGTGGGCAGCACCCTAAACACTGGATGCTTTGAGGTCACCGGTAGCTGAAAGGGAGCAGCTGCATTAGATGACTCTGTAGGGCTGTGAAAGTTGATGACAGACTGATGCTGAATTTCCTAACTGGAAATAACTGATATGGCGGAGCCAGCTAAATGCAGTACAAAAGTAACCTGCCGCTTCAGACCATTGAATGAAGCAGAGATTCTAAGGGGAGACAAGTTTATTCCTAAATTTAAAGGAAATGATACCGTTACTCTTGGGATAAGTGCACATTTCCTAGTGTATGATGTGCTGCATTTAAGGTGCAGAACAATGGAATAGCCCATTACAACTGTTGCATTTACTGTTGTTAGCCACATGGCCATTTCATGTGCTGAATCGATAACAAGTCTAGGTGTATTATTCAGTAACAGAACTGCACATTTGTGTCCACTTTTTATGTACTTCTATCTAGCAAAAACTTAAGTTTTGCTTTTTGAATATATGTATGGTGGTGGGATAAACACAAGTAAAGATGACAATTATTTGACTATTATTTGAAAATATTAGATCTGAACAGCTGGCCGTCAGTGCTTAGCAGTGAAATTTGCTTGCCATAAATTTTGAATGCATCCCAGTTATACAGGTCTGAGGTGCATTAAATGCTCAGAAGTGTACAGAAAAAAAACATATTTTATGAGGGACCGACCAAAAATATGATGCAAAAATCTGGACATTTGGAAATTCTGGATAACAGAGAATTACATGTGCTGTCTATTCCCAGATTTTCCCACATAGCTCAGTGTCATCTGCCCCTGATTTTAGCTCCTATTTTTGTCCTATCCTTCTTGAAATGTTTGATTTCACCAGTAAACCAATGAATATTACAGTCATGCCAGAAATTAGATGCTCATAACGTACTGTACAGAAAATGTATGTTGATGGTATCCCACGATTCCAATGGTTTGGGCAGGTTACATAATTATGTATACAAATGCATGTTAAGCAGCACCCTAAGTTTTGGCCAGTTGTACCTACTTTTCATGGGCCTTTGTCCAGATTTTTGATGTTTCCAGGTTAAGAGGTACTGTATCTCCTCAGATATGCGCTTCTTTACATAAATCACTTGCAGATGACCAGAACTCATGTGTACAGTACAAGTCACTTCTGTACCTCTTACCTACATGTCTAGGGTGAATAAAATACTTACTAAGCAAGGCATGCTATATAACATTACAATGACAGTTGCTAAACACATGAGTAATTATGTATTGTCTGAATGAAAAACTCTTGGATGCTGTGTAATTGTTTGTATACTACAGATATGCTCTGTTGCCTTTCTGCTTTGGGTACTATAATATTCTGTTCTTGGGGCTTCTGAATTTTTGACTTGACTCCATGACCCAGCTGCTAACTGGCTTTGCCAAAGAATTATGTTGGTTTTGCATTAATTGCATTGGCTTTCCATTAAACAGCATAGCAGCTGTGAAGCTCTGATCCTGGTGTACTTAGCCCTGCATTGCTTAGTCCCCCATCTACATGACTTGCTAAGCTGGTATTCACAGTCCTGCTCTCTGCTTTTGGCTTCTTGATCTAGTGGTGGTTCCAGGAGTGCTTTTGGAGAAGGTATTTGAGACGTTGCTCATTAGAGACCACATCTCTGAAATCTATTACCTGTCAGCTAAGGGAATCCATGATCTATTTCCTTGAGACATACTTATTCAAACCGACAAGTGACACATTTGTTCATCTTCTCCATTACCTGTTTATTGAAAAAAAAATGTTTATTTATGCTTAGTCATTTATGTTTTTGCATTTCTTTTGGTTTTGTTTTCTGTTGATTTGCTGTACAGTGCTTGGGTTCAAACACTTCAGTAAACATGAAATTGAAGCTATGAATGTATATAAGCATCATCTAAATCACTCTGGCTATAACATCAGTATGTAGATATAATATAAACAATCATAATAATTTTGAAACCATTTCCAGTATGACTGGCTGCATTTAGTTTCAGACTTCTCCATTTTAGCACTTGCCATCTCTCAGCACATAGACTTCAAATGGAATACTTTCGATACCCCAGTTTGTACCCAGAATGCCAGTTCACACACCCTAAACCTACCCGCCTACACAGCTTTAATGATGAAAAGAACTTTCTCAAAAATTAGTTCTGCAGCATGAAATATCACTTTATATATTACAAACCATTTCCTCTGCTTCTCTTTTAAAATGTGACTAACCATTTTACTTAGCCTTCATGTTGTTCATGTTTTGCTAAAAGATAAATATATTCACTTAGTCATTAGCCTCCATCCTCAGTTATAATTCTACATGCTAAATTAACATTTTTTTGTATTCATAGTATGCATCACAGGTAGATTTAAATATTGAACATATGTAGTAAAAACTGCTATACTCACTTGTGCTATCTGAAGTTGGAAAATAGATGTATTGAGAATGTCACTGCAGACTGTTTAGAAAGTCGCTTTATGAAATTATTTGGTTTATAAGAGTCAGCCCTGATACTAATCACAATCTAATCTTATTTAGTCATTCATTTATTCATTCATTCCTTCAGTGCTACAGGAGAGCCAACGCTGCCTATTCTAGCAATCAATGGGCATAAGACAAGGAACCTGTTCTGGATGAGATGCCAGTGCATGTCACCACACACGCCTTCATATGTACACCACATACACACACACACACACACACACACACACACACACACACACACACACACACACACACACACACACACATACACACACTGTCTGTCTCTGTCTCACACATGCACACACAAACACACACACAGACACGTACACACACAGACACACACACACACACACACACACACACACACACACACACACACACACACACACACACACACACACACACACACACACACTTGAATAATTTATAGGATTACCGATTCACCTACATACATTTGGGATGTGGGAGGATACTAGAGCACCTACTCACCCAGTGAAAACCTGAATGGACATACTATGGATTGTAGACTGTGCTCTGAAGACATTCCAACTGAATACTGAACTGGAGAGCCAAGTGCTTTGAGTTAAACAGCTAATCATTATTAAATAATTCTCACAAAAGTGAGGACTTCTTTCCCATTGGTAAGTTCCACTGATTTTCAAAAGGAATTTGATGCAGTACAGTGTTTATGGTATATAATTGAAAAACATGGATTTTCTCCAATCTTTATTACAGCTGTGAAAGTGATGTAGACCAATTGTATTACTTTCTGTATGAACAATTAACACAATATTGTTGCCCTTTTCTATCAGAAATTGTACTTCTCGTGTTTTTTTTGCGGATTGCAATATTTTGGGGAAGGGGCAAACTGGATGAGCTATGCGTTTGTCCTCAATAAGCCATACCCACTGATGAAAGCTATATGAAACATGCCATCACCAGTGTCATCATCATCATCATCATCATCACCATGGTCTAAACCATGTGTTTGTTTTATTTTATTAATCTTCTTAACTGGAGTAATGGACTGATCCACAGAGGGCACATTTCAGACAGAGCTCAGAGTACAAAATGTGCAAAATGTGAATATACCAAGCAAGATATAGAAAATAAAACATAAACTTAAGTCGCATAAGCATTTACATAAATAGAGTACCCTGGTGAGGCTCATGGTTGTAGCAAGCACAGCAGGATAGATCAGACTTCCCAAGATCCAACAACAGTCTCCAACAAATCCTGCGGGATCCCACTGTGTTCCAAAGCAAGTTGAAAGATATAATTCCTGCAATGTTTCCTCCTCCCAGGGGGCTCTTCCTGGAATACTTTGTATAGGAGGCAGCCTGGGAGCATCTTGACAAAGTGGCCAAACTACTTCAACTGACTCTGAACTAGACAGTCTGTCACTAACAGTGAATATGGTTACCCTGCAAAGGAACATTATCTCTGCTGCTTCCATCTGTAATCTCATCCTTATGGTTACTACTCAAAGCTCATGTCTGTAGATGAAGCAGGAAGCATGGACTGACATAAATTGAGAACTTCATCCTATGACATAGTTCTTGCTGCTGTACCAGCACTTTGGTACAATATCTACAGTACCATCACCACTGTACCAGTTCCATGATCCCTTCACCTATGAGCAGTACCCCAAGGTACTTCATCTGAGGTTTCTGCTCTCCTCCTACCTAGAGACAGAAATGTACTCTTTACTGTGAATTTTACTCCCACTGTTAACACAATGTAATATTTTTTTTACTACTAACAATCACGCAAATCCATACTATAGTTAAATAAGGAGTGTTAAATGGATGTTCTTCTTCTTTTGGCTTTTCCCGGTTAGGGGTCACCACAGCGGATCACCTGTCCGCTCATGATTGGCAGTGGAGTTTTACAGTGTCGAGTTGCCAGCCCGGCGCCCGACCTTCCACAGAAGGCACACACACACTCACACCTACGGCTAATTTAGAGTGTCCAATCCACCTGCAGCATGTCTTTGGGATGTGGGAGGAAACCGGAGCACCCAGAGGAAACCCATGCGACCACAGGGAGGACATGCAGACTCTGCACAGAAGGCACCCCAGCCGAGGATCGAACTGGAAAACCTCTTGCTGTAAGGGGACAATGCTAACCACTGCACCACCATTCTGTGTATGATTCAATGTGTAAAATTTAATAGTGAGGAACTTGCCTAAATTAAATGACCCATCAATCCTCACATCATGACACCTAACTTTGTATACTTTTCTAGACAGGTAATCATGACACCTGACTTTGTATACTTTTCTAGACAGGTATTTTGGTAACACACCTATAAGCTCAGTGGTCCATACTAAGCATATATCCACTGCAGCTGACACATACCAAATGCAGCAGATGTCTTCTGGACAATGCTGGTGTAGCTTATACAAGTTTTAGTTAGCATTAGGCACTCAGGATAACTTGTTTCAGTAAAATCACCAAAATACTTTTTATGTATTTGGCAAGGCAAATGTCTGGATAGATGCCTTCCTACAGGATTAGTTGCAGTAATGTGTTGTAAAAATATTTATCTTTAAATGGCTAATGGGAAAACTATCAGGCAATGGAATAGGATCTGAAGTGGTCACCAAACATCCAGAAGTTCTTCTGTATGTGTTGTAGTAACCACCTGCCTGTTAGACTCTGCATGGTCACCCTTCCATCCATCCTTGCATCCATCCAGTCATCAATTGGACATCCTCGTCATCTATCCATTTGTAGACATGGCCAAGGGCTAGGCCATTTATTCATCTAAAGGTGTTGGTGTGTTCATCCTTACATATATAGTGGGTGGGTCAGTAATTCTGTCTTCTTTGGAGAGTGAATTAGTTATTTTTCCATCTAGGCGGAATAATTTGATCAGTCATATATTTGTAAGCCTTGTTATGGTCATCACGTCCTTCATAAGTTGTTATTAGCATGTCATTAGCATGTCAAGACTGCTTTTGATTTTAATTTTCATGACAGTTATTTTTGGTGATGTGGTCACATAGTTTTGAAAGTGGTGAAAAATCTAAGTTATTCTTATTTTTTATATTTTGATTTTGCACAATGTGAAGGACACTATGAAGTCTTGAATGGAATTTTGAAATCCTCATAAATTAATGGTGTCATTTGTACAATATGGCTTTAGGTGTAGTAAATGGGAGCACATTTTCACAGTTACCAATTAAATGACTGATGTACTCATCTGACTGTATTGCAATAATGCTGCTGAGAATTGTTGAGATTCTGCTACTCCAGTCATGGTGTGACCACCATCTTGGCATGTTCTTTAGACTCTGTGCATCATCTCAGCTTTGATTTTTTCTTATATACTGACACATTCTTTGTTAGGTCTGTTGAGTCAGCATGTGACATGGCTTACCGGACACTACTTTGGTCAGTAATATGGCAACTGCATAATGTAAATATAAAAAGTAGCAGTGAGCTGAATCCTGTAACATTCTTGTTTATGGGCCAGTTAAATTTCAAGATAATATTTTTGGTCTTGAATTTCCTCATCCATTTGACCAGCCAATGCTGGGCTAATTCCAGACCTCCAGAATGCCATAATGGGCAGAAATGTTACAGCTGTTCACCATGACAGTCAAATAACTGAGTTCTAACTCATACAGATATGTCAGGCTCAACTGCTGACTACCTGACTGATGGCATGTATGATAGTCTTCTGCCCAAATGCAGAATGCCTTCCCTTCACAGAATATGTCTGCTGAGCACAAGGCTTCCTAGCAGCTACACTTATCTTTGAGACTGTTGCATAACCTTCAGTGCAGTTATGTCAGAAGCAAGGCCCTGAGGTAGAACTAGTCATGATCACAACAGAAGGCCTTTTCTTGGTTTGGACTGAGATATTTTACTGTACTAACAGAGACCTGGAAGCCTGAAACTATGCCTTCAGTGGCCACTGGTGGTAAAGAGCATGTATATGGTCTTTCTTATTTGAACTTTATGATGTGAAACTAGAGAATGGCATGCAGAAGTCTACTCTGAGGACTGCTTTCTCATGTGTGATATGCTGGATGATTGCTGGTGTGTCCAGCTTTTAGGAGACTCTGAGCAGACAGGGCTTCCAAATCCTGAGCTCCAAAAAAGAACTGGACCCCAAGTAAAGGGAGACTACTAGTTTTCTTACTTCCTAGGGATGTGAATGGATGTAAGAGACATGCCCCTGTCTGTGGCCCACTGGCAAGCATGCATCACCATCTGCATAAGGTATACAAGAACATGTCACCATGCTTGTTTTTGCATCATTCTGCACATCAGTTGTGTAAATTAAATGCTAGAGAATGTGGTTTAAGATTCCTCTAATGGGATTTCAGGTTAGCAATGGTTTCTGATGCTCTAGTTGCTTGATATGGCTACCCCTGTCCCTTTGGGGACCAGGTTTCCTGAAAAATGGAGGAACTGAGTGGCCTCTATTACTATTATCAAAGTGTCTATCATCACGATCTGTGATAGGTTTAGGTGCTTGAAAGGTGGGCAATACTGAGATTAATGGGAATTGTCAATCATTTCAAAGTCCTGCAACAGGGCTCTGAGACCAGGAGCAAATAGTAGCCTACAGTAGCACTACCATCTGCAGGTGTGCAAATGACACCATGAACATTGTGGTTACCATTAACCCCAGAAGGCAAAGGAAAGTCAGAGTCTGGGCTCTCCCCTTTATCCTCATCAAGAGTGCCAGTGACATGGCTTCTGGGTCTTGTCTGTAGTCAAGAATTACTGATACTGAAAATGCCTCAGTTGTGCCACAGCACAGGCAGTCCTTTGTATGCTTTTCAGAAATAATTTCTGTCTGCTGTTGGAGAACTTCACGACCTGCAACCATGGGAGTGCTAAAGCCAGGGATGTTATAACACAGTCCCTCAACTGGACAACCAAGAGTCAGTTATTCATATAAGGGAACTCATGGAGATACTTCTTATACAAGGCTTTGGGCATCTTGGCTAGCATAGTAAGCAACATGAGTACAGTACAGATGACAGCCAAAGTATCACTGTTGATAGCGGTGACTGTCCAGAGTGAAAGAGTGATCCCCCTGTGTGGTCACCAGGCACTGATGTGCCAAAAAGCCACCCATTATGCCCAAGGACATTACTAAAGGAGCATGCCAGTGCCTCCTGCCCTAGCTAATTGCATCATCATATTCAAAGCTTTGGTGTGCTACATGGAAACCCTCTAAATATGTATTAACTAGCTGTTTCTTGACCCCAGAATGGTAGATATATGCATTTTTTCCACTGCCTGATCCAGTAGGGAGTATTGGAATCTGGATAAGTGAAAGTGATAGTGGAGGATGGGGGGACCTGAGACAAAACTGGGAGACGAAAACACCTGTTTGCTAACCTTGTACAATGAGAGCTTCATCTGCCTTAAGGGCTCCCCACAGGAGGGGTTCATCCAGGTGACGTACATGTACCAAGGGTTTCTAGGATCTCTGAGCTCTCTTTTTATGATACATAAGGAGTGGGGGTCTCTAACCCTGTCTGTCTTCTGTCTGGGTGAACTCTGATTGCTGCACTCCTGCTGGGTCATGTGTGTGACAGATAAGCAACAAAGGTTGTGATACAGGAAACAGCCATCAGATGGCAGCACAGGGACTGGAGAGGCTTGCATAGTGCTTGATGCCGGTATAAACCTGTACTGTCTAAGGGTGGCTCCTACCTGCAATGACAGTTCTCATTAGGGCTTAAACAGATACCATACATTCTATGTCTGGGACTCCACCACAATCCTGTTGGCACAGAATTAACCAAACCCTCTTAAATCTGGACCAGTGGGCTATGATGGATAAAAGAGTTCAGGAGGATTAGAAGGTTAACACACAATATGGGTATAAAATACATCACTGATTAAATATCTATGATTAAAAGGGAGACATTGGAGTGTAGTATTGGAAACAGTGGTGGGTTCTTTAAGGAGCAGTAGCAGTAAGTTGCAAGAAGGAATGCAATAAACTGATTGTATTTTAGCAGGAAAGAAGATGAGGTTGTTGCATAAATACTACTATCATAGACAAAGGCAATGAGTATTCTTTGGAGTGACAGATTATGCTGAATCAGCAAGTGATACCAATATTGATTTCACTGAAAGATACTGATTTGGACTAAAGTTTTATGTAGATGTGGTGTGGTGTATATTGAAACTATAGATAAAACATAACTTTCAGGTGTTTTGTATCATACTCTCAACTGTCCAGATTTTCAGAGAATGTCCAGATTTTTGGTTCATATTTTTGGTTTGTTCCTCATAAAATTTGTGGATTTCTAGTAAATCACTGAGGTTTGAAGTCAAGAAATAATGGCATACATTTGAATTTCAGACTACATTTCCTTCAGGAAATACATGCTAACACAAATCATGTTATTTTTAGCAACTTTCTAAGTTTATATAAGTGATATTTAAAGGCTGCCTTATTGTTGGACCTTTATCCCTCTGTTATGTTAGGCACATCTTTAAAGCTCATTTGACCACAAGGAGGACATGAAGACTCCACACAGAAGATGCTCCAGCTGAGAATTGAACCAGAGAACCTCTTGCTCTGAGGCAACAATGCTAACTGCTGCACCACTGTGGCCAAGTAATTACTGTTTCCATATATAATAAATGTAAATTTTAATATGAAAGTGTATTCAATTACATTGGTGTCAATTTGTTTGGAATCAAACTGTCCTGATCCCTGATTATTAATATTCTAGAGGTCATGAAATATGGTAACAGATTATATTGGTGAAGGCATAGGATAGTATGAGTAGAGAAGGGTAGGGTGTGATAAAGGGGATAGTAGGAATAGATGTGTAAAAGGTATGAGTGTAACCTCAGGGGAGTATATGTAGAGGAAGGGAGGAAAGGGTAAGTCAGTAGAAGGGGTAGAGAGAGTAGACTAGAAAAAGGTATAAGAGTAACTTAGCCTGGGCTCATACAGGAACAAATCCAAGCGTGTTTGAAGTTTTCTTTTATGTAGGTCATGAAGAAACTGAAAACACTGTCATCTGTGTTAGCATATCTGGCAGGAGATTTGTGTATATTCTTAGATTAACTTGTATGTCAGCATGTCTAATTGCGAATATGTAAATAAGTTTTAAAAATTGAGTATTTCCCTGTATAAACAGAATATTTAAAGAATCTGTCAATGTTTTTATATATTTCTAATTGCACATGCTTGAGAGAGACATTCTAAAGTAAAACTGTGGAGAATCAGCTGAACAGTGAGTGATGTCATTAGAATGGTCTTGGTTGCTAAGTGATTACGTAAACAGCTGATTGACAGAAAAAGAACTTTTTCAAACAGCTGACTGTTATTTTTAAAATAAGACAGTTGAGACTGTAATGTGTCAAGTGCTGAGTAGTTTTGTGAAGTACAGTTATTTACAGTACTGTACAGTCAGTGGACACCCATGAAAGAGAACTCACCCAAAACTGTAAGCCTGCCTTTTGCCTTGCTGTTATGTGCTAGATTAGATCAGGGACAGTATTCTTTTGTTAAATTAGGAAAGCTTAGTTATTAAGATAGATTTTTTTCTTAAATAATTGACTCCTATCCTGCAGTTTAATTTTACATTTCTCTTTCAGAAATTCTGGGGATCAATAAATTCCCTTATTTACTTATTTTATTTTATTTTATTTTACATTTGTTGACCGGGCTAGTCCAGCGGGATATATGTCCATTTTCAGTAGAGGCCCAGGGAGATAAGCTCTAACATTCAAAATGAAATTACATTAAAAAAACATGTGAAAAAACTTTACAGCAGTACATGAACATAGGCAAATAAAGATAACATTTTAACTGGTGACAAAGTTATAAAGTACAAATAGCAGAAAGTTGAACATTTAGATAAGAATATTATTACAAAATATTGCTTAAAGTGGTATTTATGGTGAATACTAGCATAATGTATAGTAATAGAGGATACAGGATAGTATGAAGAAGCCTGTAGAAATAATTTATATATATATATATATATATATATATATATATATATATATATATATATATATATATATATAAAAATATCTGTATGTAGATAGTGAGAAGGAGATATAGAATCAGTGTATGTAAATATGAGGTAGATACAGTGGTCAAAAAGATGTAGGAATGTAGTCAGGTGTCGGGGGCTAAAGTTAGTCAGGATTACTACAGGGGCACAGCCATTGTGATTTAAGGTGGAGTTTAAGTTTCTTTTTAAAGAGAGATTTTGAGGGAATAGAAGAAAGTTCATAGGGAAGGAGGTTCCAGTGTTTTCCAACAGTGTTAGAAA
Organism: Protopterus annectens; assembly: GCF_019279795.1. Lineage (NCBI taxonomy): Eukaryota > Metazoa > Chordata > Ceratodontiformes > Protopteridae > Protopterus > Protopterus annectens. The sequence goes on from NC_056735.1 coordinate 1,174,116,196, forward strand.
AGAGGGAGTCTCCAGCTTTGTTGTTTGCTTTGTCAATATTTACAAGACGTTTGTGTGCTGATCTTAGGGAGTTTAGGTTGTGGTAGGGGTGAATAAGAGTAGATAGTATGGGTGTTTTGTCAGGTTGATATAGAAGTTGATGGGTTATGGCTAGTTGATTCATTTTTAGTTGTTGCTGAAATTCTAGCCAACCTAGCTGTTTTAGATTAGTACAGTGGTGGGTTCTAAACGGGTTGCCTGTAGCAAATCTGGCTATGCTGTGGTAGGAGTTTTCTAGCTTCAACAGATTCTTTTTTGATAAGTTAGTATAACTGGGTGAGGCATAGAGAAGGGGTGAGATAAGATGTGAGTGGGCAATAGTTATTCTAGATTCTGGAGTGAGGAAAGGTTTGATTTTGTAAAGAGAACCTATTTTTTTATTAATATTTTTCAAAGTGTTGCTTATGTGGGTATCGAAGTTAAGGTTGTTGTCAATGGTAACGCCTAGTAGTTTAGTAGTATAATCTTGTGATATAGGTGTGGCATTTTTAGATGTTATTGTAAAGTCTATGTGGGGAGATTTACTGGAAGGTGTGAAGAGGAGGAGTTTGGTTTTTTTTGGGTTTAGTAGGAGACGGCGTTGAGAAAACCATTCTTCTACAGAATTAAAAATGTGTTGAGTAAGGGAGTGAAGTTCAGAGACAGATTTTGTTGAGCAAATTAGTGTAGAATCGTCTGTGTATTGTATGCATGTAGCTTGAAGGACTACTTGTTGGAGGTCATTGATAAATAAAGAGAATAGAAGGGGGCCCAGAATGGACCCTTGGGAGACACCAATGTTAACTGGTAGCTGGGAAGATAGAGTGGAGTTCCAGAGTACTGCTTGATGTCTATTATTTAAGTAGGATTTAAACCAGTTAATAGGTTGAATTTCAAGTGACAAAGATTGAAGAATGTGTATGAGTATTTGGTGGTTGACCATGTCAAAAGCCTTGGACAGGTCTAAGAAAAGTGCTGAGGAAAGGGTGTTTTGGTTACGATTTTTGTTGATAGTGTCTGTAAAGGAGAGGAGGGCAGTGGTGGTACTATGGGAAGGTCTAAAACTGTGTTGGGTATTAGAGAGTAAGTTATTTTGAAGAAGATGGTCAAGCAGTTGCTTGTGTATACATCTTTCCATAATCTTAGATAAGGGAGAGAGTAGAGCAATAGGGCGGTAGTTGGAAATATCAGTTGAATTTCCACCCTTATGAAGAGGAATAATGTGGGAGATTTTCCAAAGTTTAGGGACGTATCCCTCAGTGATGGTTCTGTTGATCAGTATGGAGATTGGGTAGGCTATTGATTTGGCTGCTAATTGCAGGTATTCTGGAGGTAGTAGGTCAGCAGAGGGAGTACATGGTTTAAGTTGTTTGATAAGGGAAAGAATATAAGATGTTGGAACAGGTTGGAAAAGAAATGGGGGAGGTGGGTTTAAGTGGCTGTTAGGTATGTTTGTGATTTTGCTGGAGAGTTGACTGGCTAGAGTTTGAATTGTTTCGGTGAAAAAGGAATTAAAGTCATTAGCAATGTGGTTAGGATTCTTTATGTCTGAGCCTTGTGGGTTGGGTGTGACAGGTTTACTAGGCTGTAGTAACTGCTTTATGTTTGCCCAGAACTTTTCATCCTGGTTGTAATACCAACCCTTGTCCTCACCCTGATAAAACCCATTCTGAGATAGCCTCTCTCTTTAACTCATATTTCATCGATACCATTGCCAAACTGACCACTACCCCCCCCCCCCCGGCAAACCCAAACCCCATTTGGCCTGCAAACTACTCATTCTAAACCTTACTCTCTACCTAATTTTTCTACCTGCAAGCACCATAAAGAAACTCCTTCTAAAACTCAAACCTTGCTCCTGTGCCCCTGACAACCTACCTACTGAATTTCTAAAAATTAGTACTAATTCCATCTCTTACCCCATTAGTATACTAATCAATAGATCAATCCAAGAATCCTACGTTCCTAATATCTGGAAGAAAGCTTATATTCTTCCTCTACACAAAGGTGGCAAAAGTTCTGACATCTCCAACTTTTGACCCATAGCCATTCTCTCCCCAGTCTCTAAAATACTAGAAAAATGTGTTCATACCCAACTTCTCAACCACTTAATTAACAACCAGCTGCTTACCCCACAACCCAACATGGCTTTAGACCTGGCCATAGCACAAACACAGCTCTCATTTCCTTTGTAGATAAAGTTAATCGAGCATGTGATACTGGTCAGATTGTCTCTTCACTCTTCCTTGACCTTTCAAAGGCATTGGATACTATTTCTTATCCCATTTCTCTAAACTCAATGATCTAGGTGTCTTACCCTCAACCCTGAAGTGGTTCTCTAGCTATCTCTCTGACAGATACCAGTCAACCAAATGGCTACAATCCTTCTCCACCTTCCTAAATGTCTCCACAGATATTCCCCAAGGCTCCATATTGGGCCCCCTTCTATTCAACTTATTCATCAACAACTTCCATAACTCACTATCCCTTGCAGACGTAATACAACATGCTGATCACTCGACAATCATTTGTACTGCTAAAACCCCTTCTGAACTTCTTCTACTAACACAAAATATCTTCACATCCACTGAAAAATGGATGGCAAGAAATCACCTCTCTCTCAACCCAAACAAGACCAGGCTGACCCTATTCACTCCCAAAAAAACAACCCCCCTAAACAGGGCTGAATTCTCTATCCATTCCCAAAATAACACTACCATAGAAATAGTCTTCAATACTAAACTGCTAGGAGTAACTATTGATGAATCCCTAACATTTGATCTCCACATACTCAACAGCATTAAAAAACTCACCAGAAACTAGGCACCCTCTATAGACATAGCTATTACCTCAATAATAATGCTAAAAAGACTCTAGCCTCAGCCTGTCTTCTCCCATCCCTCCTATATGGTGCCCCCATCCTCACAAACCTACACTCTTCACTTAAAACTAAGCTTGACATTTGCTACAATAAAGTAGCCAGATTTGCAACAAATGCTAGATCCTCTTCTCATCACTGTTCCTCTCTGCATCAACTTAACTGGCTCAAACTCTCACTCCATCTCAACTACCTCCATTTAACTACAGCTCATAAAATAATATATAGACCAAAGGCCTGTCCATCTCTCTCCTCCATATTAACTCTGTATCATCCAAACAGACCCCTTAGACCAGAAAACAAAATACTGCTGAAGGTTGAAAAACCCCAATTCCCAGCTGGTCAAATGCTCCATTCCTTCACTACTTCCAAACTTTGGAATAACCTCTCTACCGCAATAACCTCCATCCCAACCTCTGCTCTCTTTAAAAAAAATCCCTTAGACAACACCTCTCTTCCTGCTGGTTAATGCCATGCCAAAAATAAAATCTGTTTTCTTCCCCTCTCTTCCCTCTTACCACTCCCACTCATTGCAGGCTAATATGTAGTCAGCATAACTAGTTCTACTGCCTTACCTAATATTGTTGCTCCACTACACTTGTGCAAGTATTAATACTTGTATATATATGAAATGTTTTCCCTCCATTACACTTGTGCAAGTGTTAATACTTGTATATATGAAATGTTTGCCTCCTCTTCATGTAACTACTATGGCCTAAATATGACTGTAAATACTTGTCGAGGTTGTTTCTATATTACCATAAAAAATTATGTTTAATTCTTTGAATCTGCCAAAGAAACTCTACATTTATATTTGTTCTAAATATGTAACTTTATTTACTTATATGGAGCTTTTCTCCCCGGGCCTCCAATGAAAATGGGCTCATGTTGGCCCAGTGGACTTTCCCAGTAAACAAATGCAATAAATAAATAAATAAATAAATAATTTCTGGTGATTGAGTTCTGGTGTTTATTGAAAAGTATTGATTTACATTATTGTAATCATTTTACTTATTATTAAATGTTTTTCATTACTTTACATTGTGGCTGGAAATCAGTCTTTTTCTTTACTGATGAGGGTGTGCTTATACCTGTTTGATACTTTCCAGGTCACCTCTAAGGCCTGGTTGCTTATGGTCATAGATATCATTTATTTTGATATATAATTTTCATAACTGGACACCCCTTTAGAAGGGCATGAAGACACTCTGATTGGTGGCAGGATTATCATATTATTTTGGGGAAGGGACACAGCTTGAAATCTGTGTCAGGCTTTCACAGAGAATAGAGTCACCAATCACTACAACATTTCCATTTAAAATTGGTCTGGCTTACTAGATCTGAGATAATTTAACTTTTGGTAACTCAATGAAAATGTGCCTGAAGGTGACGTTTTGCTAGATTTTTGCTGAGACCTAGTCTTCATGCACGTAGTAGGCTTTGACAATAATTTTTTACAGACTTGGCGTAAAAATTTTAGTGTGAGTCAATGTAGAATGTGGCAGTTGTATGTGCTGCTCAGTCTATATACTTCTTGTGAGAATGAGGTCACCAAATTTGTTGAATTTTTGCATCTCCTAAAACAGAATTGCTAGTGCTGAGTAAAAGTTCATTATCTGTGAGTATAAAACAGATAATGAACTTAGGATCTTATGCCACAAGTTCCTAATTGCCTATAAAAACCTACATTTGGTATTTTGCATATGAAACAATATCTGAACTACCTTTTATCCCTAATGTTAACAGAGTATTATGCATAATAGTAGGAGGCAACAGTAAACTGTTTGTAAAAACTTACATTTAGTATTTTGCATATGATGCAATATTTCTACTACCTTTTAGTGTTTATAGTAAAACTCAAGAAATTATAGGTGGATACTTAACATATATACTTACCAAAGGTTGCTGCTCCACTCTTAATAACTTAAATGTAGGTCAGTGATGAAACTAGCTCAACCATTATATCATGGTCAGTATAACATTTTGGTGGTGGTCTCTTTTCACTGACAGAAAAGGTCACTTCTGTGAAGAAATGAGCATTCTACATATGATGTAACATAGCTTAGTACAGATGTATTCAAGACGTGTATTAAATTCTACATCCTGAATGGAAGTCAGACCCACCCACCAAGTGAAAATGGAGTATAACACAGTTTGGCAGTCTGCCATTGTACAATGGATATAAAATCCTAATTTGGTTTCCATGTATAGGAGACAATATCTCCTTCATCCTGTAGCCAGAAAACAAACATGTCAGTCTGCTTTACTCACACACCTGGACACATACTACAGATAACATTGTTACTCCACTCTTAAGAGTTTAAACATGTCTCAGCTCAGAAGTAGGCTTGTCCATGTCACCTTGGGCAGTATAGGACATTTTGATGGTGGCATAATTCTTGTTACCTTTACAGAGAAGTGTGACAATGTGAGGTATTGTCAGCTATGCCAGGAGAAGGAGGGCAATGGATGTGTAACATATGCCAGCACAGCTAGCTGGAGTACTTGCTTGGGCAGTCCAATCCAGTCAGAGCTTTAGGAGGGACCCCATTCCAAATGACTTTGGCCAGATTCACCTTGACTGGGAGGGTGAAAAAGTAAGCAAGCAAGTAGGTGTGTTTGAAGGTATCTTTGCAGATGTCTTGATAGGGAATGATTTTGATAATGCAGTACTTTGTGTGCATGCAGTTACATACAGTCAGGCTTGGATACAGGCATATGGGTCTGGTAGCCTGGGAGAAATCCAGACAGACCTCACACCTGAAGCCAGGGCTGGTGAGGTGGCTACTACAGAGAGGGAGCTACCCTGTAGCAGTAAGCCTGAAGGTGAGCCACAGCTGCTGGGAGGTACTGGTGTTCTCTTGGACAGAGTGACCGCAAGGGCAGAGGTGAGGGTAGTACCCAGGCTGACAGGGAGACACCACTGTCAGAGGACACCAGGTTTCCTGTGGAAAGAGAGCTGGGAAGGGTCACAAAGATTGAGTTGAGACAGGCTCAGCCCTTGGACCCTACACCAAAAGGCTTGAGGGAGATAGCTAGGGAGGCACCTGATTCTCAATGAAAAGGGGAGTCTTTATACTGGAACAAAGGGTTACTGTATAGACCATGGACCCCTGAGGGAGGGCTAGAGGGTGAGGTAATATGGCAGTTGGTAGTGTCTAGAGCCTACCATCTGGCACTTCTAGCCATAGCCCATGACATTCCTTTTGCAGATCTTATGGGCATAAAGTGTACCAAGAAATGTATTATGCAGAACTTTCATTGGCTTGGGATTGCAAAGGATGTAACAGGGTACTGAAGGACCTGTGAGCAGTGCTAAAAAACAGGCAAGGTAGGAGACAAGGCCAAAGCTCATTTGATGCCTTTGCCTGTGATCGAGAAGTCATTTCAGAGGGTAGCTATGGATATTGTGTGGCCTCTGAGTACCCCAAGTTCCACAGGCAGGGAAGAAGTATATCCTGGTGGTAGTCGATTATGTTACTAGATACCCTGAGGCAGTGGCTCTGTCTTTCAAGGCAGGAAAGGTGGCAAATACTTTGTTATAGATTTTCAGCAAGGTAGGTTTCCTGAAAGAATGCTGACTGACAGAGGTGCTAATTTCATGTCAGACCTGCTGGCTTCTCTTTGGAAGTGTTGTGTGATGAAGCACCTATAGACCACCCCCTACCATCCCCAGACTAATGGTCTTATGGAGAGGTTAAACTTTACACTTAAGACCATGCTACAGGCATTTGAAGACCAGTTTAAGTGAGAGTGGGACAAATAATTGCACCATCTACAGTTTGCATGCCGAGAGGTACCCCAGGAATCCACAGGTTTTCCACCCTTTGAGTTGCTGTATGGGAATAGGATGAGGGGACCTTTCGATGTGATTCGTGATGAGTGGGGGCAGGGGGAGTTTGAATCCCACAAGGAGTCTGTTGTGGCATATGTCCTAAACCTTAGAAAACAGCTTAGGGAGCTCATGGGCTTGGCCCAGGAGAACCTGGCAGAAGCCCAACAGCAGAAAAAAGGTCTGGTATGACAGGAATGCTCGAGCCTGAGAGTATGCTGTGGGAAAGTAGGTTATGGTTCTCATTCCTGTCAGACAAAATAAGCTACAGGCAGCTTGGGAGGGACCCTTCAAATTGGTAAGGAAGGTCAGTGATGTTAACTACATGGTAGAACTGCTAGGCAGGAGGCAGAGACACAAACTGCACCATGTTAACATAAGGAAAGGTTAATCATAATAGGGAGGTCCTTGTGCTAAGTATTCACAGTAGGTGGCAGGAAAAGTCTGAGAGGATATCTGGCTACAGTGAGCCAGCCAGCAAAATGTCATGTTATTAATATGGAGCCTAAGGTTGCACACATATGATATGACAGTGCAGCACTGTAGTGGGGTCAGCAATGCCAGTGCAGATTGGCTCTCAAGATAGGGTATGATTTAATGTATTCCCAAACAGGCTAAGTCCTCTCAAGCAACATTTCTCAAGGGTCACTTGAAAAACTAACTTGAGTCCTCAAATGGGGGAGAGATGTGATAATGTGTGGTATTGCCAACTATGCCAGGGCAATGTAGGGCAATTGATGTGTAACATAGGCCAGCACATTTAGCTAGAGTTTTGTAAAGAATTATATGTCATTTGTATATCAAACTATTTTGTACAGATGTTTGTGTTGAAAAATGTATTTGTAAAGCTACTTGTGTTATAAATGTACCAACAGTGTGTCCTGATGGATAGAAAAAGAAATACACTTGTATGTCAGACTGTTATAACTATTGAACTTAATATACTGTAACAGGAGATACTGGACGAGAAGTGATTAATCTCAGTCCAGCTAACTTTGAAAACTAGCTTGATATTAAATTACCTGGTAGGTAATAAAGATTGTATCTTACAGTTCTGATTGTAGCCAGAAATGAAATGTTTTTGCAGAGAATGGTTTATTAGCTCCTGTAGGAAGTGTGGAAGTGTTTTATTGCTTTATGACTTCCAGAAGCTGCAATAAAACTTAGCAAAGCTCTATGTATGTGTATTATTGAGACATATGTGTGAGATTCTGGGTCAGTTGCTAGAAAAGGGAGTAGGATGGGAACCAGACATCAGATGACCAGATGTATGTGATGTCATTCTGTAGTCCAGGGCAAACATGATGTCTTAATACTAGAGGAGACTGAAGTCTCATGACAGTCTCTTTTTATAACCTCACAAAGAAGGATCTGTCACCCACTTCATCTTGCCTTGCTCTAGTAAGTGACCAGGGAATAATAATTCTTTAGATCAGTCAAGAAAATATAGTGAGCTTAGTTAAGTACTGTTTTTTCTGTATCTATGTGAATCTATTCATCTGTGTTATTTTAATATTTCCTGTGGATAAAACTCTGGTGTTTATTGTAAATAGATATTCTATATTTTCATATTATTTTATTATGTATTATTAAATATATTTAAACTTGTCATTGTGGCTGGTCCTTTAGACAATATTTTAAACTTTGAGAGTACTTATACCTATTTGGTGAATCTGTGGCCACACTTGAAAGCCTTATTGCATTGGTCAAACACTGTAATTTGTGTTAATATCAGTTTCACTCAGTATAATTGGGTACCCTTGTAAAAGCCTTAGAGTAGCTGGCTTTGGAGTGTCTGGTGGTAGTAACTACCTTACAGTCTGGGCAGAAGGGGGCATAGCTAGTAAATCTGTGCCAGCCTTTTCCAGATGTGTGTGTGTGTGTGTGTGTGTGTGTGTGTGTGTGTGTGTGTGTGTGTGTGTGTGTGTGTGTGTTAGCTGCTTGAAGCAGGGCCACAGAGCACTGCTTTCACAGGGAGAGTGATGGAGCACTTGGCTTGAACACTCGGCTAAGGACTCAACTCTACAGCTGTGCCAGTGGGGAGTCTTATTGGGACCTGGAGAGAGAGAGAGAGAGAGAGAGAGAGAGAGAAAAATCCAGACCCCAGACTGAGTGTGTTCCCTGTGTGCTATTAAGGAAAACTGTGCTTGATGCAGAGAGCTGCATCTGGAAATACTGTGTGTATCTATTTTTATTCCAAGTGAACGCCCTTCTCCAGTGTCATTGATGAGGATTCAGGCTCCTTGATTTATGGCCCAGAGAGGGGATGCCACAAGAAGTATATATGATGTTTACTTTTGATATAATACAAACTTAGTACAGATATATTCAGAAAGCACGTTATTCTCCACTATGAAAGGAAGCTAAACAGGAAACTGAGTAAAATACAACTAGTCAGGTTATCCCTCTGAAATACCCATTAAAGTCTACATTTAGTACCTATGTATAAGAGGCTGTATCTTAACCATCCACTGACAGGTCCTTGAAAAATTTTCAGATAATTATAGTTGTGTATTTATGTACTTTGTTGCATGCAACTAAGATTGTCATTCCACATTCAATGACAGCAGTCTAAAAAAAAAATTGGAGCTTGAGATTTTTTTTGGTGGTGCAATAAATAGCTGTGTTTTTTTGTCAAACAATGGTGTTGCCAAGTGCAGTGTTTGCCAGATAAGGTAATGTTAAAGTGTTAGTGTTGGGTATGTGATATTCTATAGGTTAAGGTAAGTGAGTGTGTCTGTAAATGTCAAAACATTCAGATATACTGAAAGTTTTGGTGTTAGGGGTGGGAGTGTGTGTGTGTGTATGTGTGTGTGTGTGTGTGTGTGCATGTGTGTGCGTGCGTGCGTGCGTGTGTGCGTGTGTGTGTGCGTGTGTGTGTGTGTGTGTGTGTGTGTGTGTGTGTGTGTGAGCATTTACAGGTTAGGATTAAGGGTTAGAGTAAGGTTCAGGTAAACAGATAGTTTTAATGTTGTGCATATGAGTAGTGTATACATCACGTGTGAGACTGTCTTGTGTAGTGATAATGTGTAGGGTTTGAGTTAGGGTAGCAACAGGGTTAGGGTCAGCACACATGACTAAAGTGGAGTGAGAGTGTGAAGTAAAGTAATAAGGAAAATAATACTGCAGTGTACAAGTAGAGATGGAAATTACAATCTGTAGCCACCATAAAGGGAAAAATCATAATGTGTTATAAATGCACATCAAATGGTCCATTGCACTGTGAAGACATTTCAAAATCCACAGTAAACTATCATCTCACTCAGAGAGTACTTTTTCTAAATGTCACCACTGGCTACTATCTATGTCTGATGTGTTGTAGTTATCTCCCGTGCTCTGTTAATTTCCAGTACTATTAGGACTTCCTGTGCAGTTTAAAAAAATAAAGATTACAGGTAGGATTCAGAAATATTATCTCCATCTATGTTAAGTGGCTAATGTGAGTTGGGCAATTATCATGATAGTGAGAAATTCTGACATTTTGATGCAGTTATGGTAATGCCACACAGAGAAACACCTCATTAGCAGCTCATTACCATGTCCTTGTCAACCACTGCACTGTGAGAATGAACTTGCACTAGTGCTCTCCATACCAGCCCATGCATTGTGATAACATGGGCACCACAAGCACACACACACACACACACACACACACACACACACACACACACACACACACACACACACACACAAAGAACACAGAAATCTATACTCCCACAAACAGGCACCTATTGGCACACTCGTACTCATGGCGCCACTCAACCATTCACTCAGATACCTAAACACAAGTTCATGTGACAGTCACTCACACATGCACACAAGGCACACACACACACACACACACACACACATATACACACACACACACATGCACACACACACACACACACACACACACACACACACACACACACACACACACACACACACACACACACACACACACACACAAAACCATTCATCTGCATTGATGCCCCAGCAGACACGCACACACATATAAACACGCAGACATACATACACTTCCATAGCTTCTGTATACTTACCTGTAGTCAGAGTACAAGCTGTGACCAGTCTGATAGGAAGGAAGATGACATACAATTTTTTCCTTCCTGCCAAAGAGGATCTTGACAGACCAGAGTGATTCTGTGAGTCATTCTGCTGAGTTAATCCAGAGTCACTGCCATTTCCATGGGAGGGTACATAGCTAATTAGCACTAACTACCCCTCCTGAACAACTGCACAGCATGTGGCTTCCACAATGAGACTGCTCTGCATACTATGGTCTCTATCAGTGGAAAACACTAGCAGGAGACAGGCTTACCCCAATGCAGAAACCTTCCAAGT